>NW_027141035.1:0-124820 GCF_036365525.1 Heterodontus francisci
GTGTGGGGAAGTTGTTTCAGTGTGTGGGGAAGGTGTTTCAGTTTGTGTGCAGAAGGGTATTCAGTGTGTGGGGAAGGGGTTTCAGTTTGTGTGGAAGGGGTTGCAGTATGTGGGGAAGGGGTTTCAGTGTTTGGGGAAGGGTTTCAGTGTGTGGGGAAGGGGTTCAGTGTGTGGGGAAGTGTTTCAGTGTGTGGGGAAGGATTACAGTGTCTGGGGACAGGGTTTCAGTGTGTGCGGAAGGGGTTTCAGTGTGTGGGGAAGGGTTTCAGTGTGTGCGGAAGGGGTTTCTGTGTGTGCGGAAGGTGTTCAGTGTGTGGGGAAGGAGTTTCAGTGTGTGGGGATGGGGTTTCAGTGTGTGGGGAAGGATTTTACTGAGTGCAGAAGGGGTTTCAGTGTTTGGGGAAGGGGTTTCAGTTTGTGGGGATGGTGTTTCAGTGTGTGGGGAAGTGTTTCAGTGTGTGGGGAAGACGTTTCAGTGTGTGGGGATGTGTTTCAGTGTGTGGGGAAGGGGATTCAGTGTGTGGGGATGTGTTTCAGTGTGTGGGGAAGGGGTTTCAGTGTGTGGGGAAGGTATTTCAGTGTGTGTGTAAGGCGTTTCAATGTGTGGGGAAGGTGTTTCAGTATGTGGGGAAGGGGATTCAGTGTGTGGGGAAGGTGTTTCAGTGTGTGCGGATGGGGTTTCAGTGTGTGGGGAAGGGGTTTCAGAGAGTGGGGATTTGTTTCAGAGTATGGGGATGGGGTTTCAGTGTGTCGGGATGGATTTCAGTGCGTGCGGAAGTGGTTTCAGTGTGTGGGGAAGGTGTTTCAGTGTGTGGGGAAGGGGTTTCAGTGTGTGTGGAAGGTGTTTCAGTGTGTGGGGAAGGGGTTGCAGAGTGTGCGGAAGTGTTTCAGTGTGTGGGGAAGTTGTTTCAGTGTGCGGGGAAGGGATTTCAGTGAGTGGGGAAGGTGTTTCCTTGTGTGCGGAAGGTGTTTCATTGTGTGCGGAAGGTGATTCAGTGTGTAGTGAAGTGGTTTCAGTGTGCGGGGAAGTGGTTTCAGTTTGTGGGGATGGGTTTCATTGTGTGGGGAAGGGGTTTCAGTGTGTAGGGATGTGTTTCAGTGTTTGGGGAATGTGTTTCAGTGTGTGGGGACGGGGTTTCAGTGTGTGGGAAAGGGGTTTCAGTGTGTGGGGAAGGGTTTCAGTGTGGGCGGAAGGGGTTTCTGTGTGTGGGGAAGGTGTTTCAGTGTGTGGGGAAGGAGTTTCAGTGTGTGGGGATGGGGTTTCAGTGCGTGGGGAAGGGGTTTCAGAGTGTGCGGAAGGTGTTTCAGTGTGTGGGGAAGGGGTTTCAGTGTGTGGGGAAGCTGTTTCATTGTGTGCGGAAGGGGTTTCAGTTTGTGGGGAAGGGGATTCAGTATGTGGGGAAGTTGTTTCAGTGTGTGGGGAAGGTGTTTCATTGTGTGCGGATGGGTATTCAGTGTGTGGGGAAGGGGTTTCAGTTTGTGGGGAAGGGGTTGCAGTATGTGGGGAAGGTGTTTCGGTGTGTGGGGAAGGGGTTTCAGTGTGTGGGGAAGGTGTTTCAGTGTGTGGGGAAGTGTTTCAGTGTGTGGGGAAGGATTACAGTGTCTGGGGACGGGGTTTCAGTGTGTGGGAAAGGGGTTTCAGTGTGTGGGGAAGGGTTTCAGTGTGTGCGGAAGGGGTTTCTGTGTGTGGGGAAGGTGTTTCAGTGTGTGGGGAAGGAGTTTCAGTGTGTGGGGAAGGGGTTTCAGTGTGTGGGGAAGGATTTTACTGAGTGCAGAAGGGGTTTCAGTGTTTGGGGAAGGGGTTTCAGTGTGCGGGGATGGTGCTTCAGTGTGTGGGGAAGTGTTTCAGTGTGTGGGGAAGACGTTTCAGTGTGTGGGGATGTGTTTCAGTGTGTGGCGAAGGGGTTTCAGTGTGTGGGGATGTGTTTCAGTGTTTGGGGAAGGGGTTTCAGTGTGTGGGGAAGGTATTTCAGTGTGTGTGGAAGGCGTTTCAGTTTGTGGGGAAGGTGTTTCAGTACGCGGGGAAGGGGATTCAGTGTGTGGGGAAGGGTATTCAGTGTGTGGGGAAGGGGTTTCAATGTGTGGGGAGGGGGATTCAGTGTGTGGGTAAGGGTTTAACAGTGTGCGGAATGGGTTTCGGTGTGTGGGGAAGGTGTTTCAGTGTGTGGGGAAGGGGTTTCAGTGTTTGGGGAAGTGTTTCAGTGTGTGGGAAGGATTACAGTGTCTGGGGACGGGGTTTCAGTGTGTGGGAAAGGGGTTTCAGTGTGTGGGGAAGGGTTTCAGTGTGTGCAGAAGGGGTTTCTGTGTGTGGGGAAGGTGTTTCAGTGTGTGTGGATGGAGTTTCAGTGTGTGGGGAAGGGGTTTCATTGTGTGGGGAAGGATTTCACAGAGTGCAGAAGGGGTTTCAGTGTTTGGGGAAGGGGTTTCAGTGTGTGGGGAAGGCGTTTCAGTGTGTGGGGATGTGTTTCAGTGTGTGGGGAAGGCGTTTCAGTGTGTGGGGATGTGTTTCAGTGTGTAGGGAAGGGGTTTCAGTGTGTGGGGAAGGTATTTCAGTGTGTGTGGAAGGCGTTTCAGTGTGTGGGGAAGCTGTTTCAGTATGTGGGGAAGGGGATTCAGTGTGTGGGGAAGGTGTTTCAGTGTCTGCGGATGGGGTTTCAGTTTGTGCGGAAGGTGTTTCAGTGTGTGGGGAAGGGGTTTCAGAGTGTGGGGAAGGTGTTTCATTGTGTGCAGATGGCGTTTAAGTGTGTGGGGAAGGGGATTTAGTGTGTGGGGAAGGGGTTTCAATGTGTGGGGAGGGGGTTTCAGTGTGTGGGGAAGGGTTTAACAGTGTGCGGAATGGATTTCGGTGTGTGGGGAAGGTGTTTCAGTGTGTGGGGAAGGGATTTTAGTATGTGGGGTAGGGGTTTCAGTGTGTGGGGAAGGGTGTCAGTCTGTGGGGCAGTGTTTCAGTGTGTGGGGGAGGTATTTCAGTGGGTGTGGAAGGGATCTCAGTGTGTGGGGAAGGGTTTTAGTTTGTGGGGAAGGGGTTTCAGTGTGTGGGGATGTGTTTCAGTGTGTGGGGAAGGGGTTTCAGTGTGTGCGGAAGGTATTTCAGTGTGTGTGGAAGGCGTTTCAGTGTGTGGGGAAGGTGTTTCAGTATGTGGGGAAGGGGATTCAGTGTGTGGGGAAGGTGTTTCAGTGCGTGCGGATGGGGTTTCAGTTTGTGCGGAAGGTGTGTCAGTGTGTGGGGAAGGTGTTTCAGTGTGTGGGGAAGGTGTTTCATTGTGTGCTGAAGGTGTTTCAGTGTGTGGGGAAGGGGATTCTGTGTGTGCGGAAGGTGTTTCATTGTGTGCGGAAGGTGTTTCATTGTGTGTGGAAGGGAATTCAGTGTGTGGGGAAGTGGTTTCAATGTGTGGGGAATGGGTTTCGGTGTGTGGGGAAGGTGTTTCAGTATGTGGGGTAGGGGTTTCAGTGTGTGGGGAAGGGTTTCAGTGTGTGGGGAAGGGTTTCAGTGTGTGCGGAAGGGTTTCAGTGTGTGCGGAAGGGGTATCTGTGTGTGAGGAAGGGTTTCAGTGTGTGGGGAATGTGTTACAGTGTGTGCGGAAGGGGTTTCGGTGTGTGGGGGAGGTGTTTCAGTGTGTGGGGAAGGTGTTTCAGTTTGTGTGGAAGGGGTTACAGTGCGTGGGGAAGAGGTTTCCGTGTGTGGGGTAGGGTTTCACTGTGTGGTGAAGGTGTATCAGTGTGTGGGGAAGGTGTTTCAGTGTCTGGGGAAGGTATTGCAGTGTGTGGGGAAGGGATTTCAGTTTGTGGGGAAGGTGTTTCCGTGTGTGGGGGAGATGTTTCAGTGAGTGGGGAAGTGGTTTCAGTGTGTGGGGAAGATGTTTCAGTGTGTGGGGATGTGTTACAGTGTGTGGGGAAGGGGTTCAGTGTGTGGGGAAGGTGTTTCAGTGTGTGGGGTTGCGTTTCAGTGTGTGGGGATGGGTTTCAGTGTGTGGGGATGGGTTTCAGTGTGTGCGGAAGGGGTTTCAGTGTGTGGGGAAGGTGTTTCTGTGTGTGGGGATGTGTTTCAGTGTGTGGGGAAGGGGTTTCAGTGTGTGGGGAAGGGGTTTCAGTGTGTGGGGATGGGTTTCAGTGTGTGGGGATGGGTTTCAGTGTGTGTGCAAGGGGTTTCAGTTTGTTGGGAAGGTGTTTCAGTGTGTGGGGAAGGGTTTCAGTGGATGCGGAAGGGGTATCTGTGTGTGAGGAAGTGTTTCAGTGTGTGGGGAATGTGTTACAGTGTGTGCGGAAGGGGTTTCAGTGTGTGCGGGAGGTGTTTCAGTGTGTGGGGAAGGTGTTTCAGTTTGTGTGGAAGGGGTTTCAGTGCGGGGGGAAGAGGTTTCAGTGTGTGGGGTAGGGTTTCACTGTGTGTTGAAGGGGTATCAGTGTGTGGGGAAGGTTTTTCAGTGTCTGGGGAAGGTATTTCAGTGTGTGGGGAAGGGATTTCAGTTTGTGGGTACGGTGTTTCAGTGTGTGGGGGAGGTGTTTCAGTGAGTGGGGAAGTGATTTCAGTGTGTGGGGAAGATGTTTCAGTGTGTGGGGATGTGTTACAGTGTGTGGGGAAGGGGTTCAGTGTGTGGGGAAGGTGTTTCAGTGCGTGGGGTTGCGTTTCGGTGTGTGGGGATGGGTTTCAGTGTGTGGGAATAGGTTTCAGTGTGTGCGGAATGGGTTTCAGTGTGTGGGGAAGGTGTTTCTGTGTGTGGGAATGTGTTTCAGTGTGTGGGGAAGGGGTTTCAGTGTGTGATGAAGGGGTTTCAGTCTGTGGGGATGGGTTTCAGTGTGTGTGGAAGTGGTTTCAGTGTGTGCGGAAGATGTTTCAGTGTGTGGGGAAGGGGTTTCAGTTTGTGGGGAAGCTGTTTCATTGTGTGTGGAAGGGGTTTCAGTTTGTGGGGAAGGGGATTCAGTGTGTAGGGAAGTGGTTTCAGTGTGTGGGGAAGTGGTTTCAGTTTGTGGGGATGGGTTTCATTGTGTGGGGAAGGGGTTTCAGTCTGTAGGGTTGTGTTTCAGTGTTTGGGGAATGTGTTTCAGTGTGTGGGGAAGGGTTTCACTGTGTGCGGAAAGGGTTTCTGTGTGTGTTGAAGTGGTTTCAGTGTGTGGGGAAGGTGTTTCAGTGTGTGTGGAAGGTGTTTCATTGTGTGGGGAAGGGGTTTCAGTGTGTGGGGAAGGTGTTTCAGTGTGTGCGGAAGGGGTTTCAGTGTGTGCAGAAGGTGTTTCAGTGTGTGAGGAAGGGGTTTCAGTGTCTCGGGATGCTGTTTCATTGTGTGAGGAAGGGGTTTCAGTTTGTGGGGAAGGGGATTCAGTGTGTGGGGAAGTTGTTTCAGCGTGTGGGGAAGGTGTTTCATTGTGTGCGGAAGGGTATTCAGTTTGTGGGGAAGGGGCTTCAGTTTGTGGGGAAGGGGTTGCAGTATGTGGGTAAGGGATTTCAGTGTGTGGGGAAGGGTTTCAGTGTGTGGGGAAGGGGTTCAGTGTGTGGGGAAGGGGTTTCAGTGTGTGGGGAAGGGGTTTCAGTGTGTGGGGAAGTGTTTCAGTGTGTGGGGAAGGATTACAGTGTCTGGGGACAGGGTTTCAGTGTGTGGGAAAGGGGTTTCAGTGTTTGGGGAAGGGTTTCAGTGTGTGCGGAAGAGGTTTCTGTGTGTGGGGAAGGTGTTTCAGTGTGTGGGGAAGGAGTTTCAGTGTGTGGGGAAGGGGTTTCAGTGTGTGGGGAAGGATTTCACTGAGTGCAGAAGGGGTTTCAGTATTTGGGGAAGGGGTTTCAGTGAGTGGGGATGTTGTTTCAGTGTGTGGGGAAGTGTTTCAGTGTGTGGGGAAAGCGTTTCAGTGTGTGGGGTGTGTTTCAGTGTGTGGAGAAGGGGTTTCAGTGTGTGGGGATGTGTTTCAGTGTGTGGGGAAGGGGTTTCAGTGTGTGTGGAAGGTATTTCATTGTGTGTGGAAGGCGTTTCAGTGTGTGGGGAAGGTGTTTCAGTATGTGGGGAAGGGGATTCAGTGTGTGGGGAAGGTGTTTCAGTGTGTGCGGATGGGGATTCAGTTTGTGCGGAAGTTGTTTCAGTGTGTGGGGAAGGGGTTAAAGTGTGTGGGGAAGGTGTTTCATTGTGTGCAGATGGCGTTTAAGTGTGTGGGGAAGGGGATTCTGTGTGTGCGGAAGGTGTTTCATTGTGTGGGGAAGGTGTTTCATTGTGTGTGGAAGGGTATTCAGTGTGTGGGGAAGGGGTTTCAATGTGTGGGGAGGGGGTTTCAGTGTGTGGGGAAGGGTTTAACGGTGTGCGGAATTGGTTTCAGTGTGTGGGGAGGGTGTTTCAGTGTGTGGGAAAGGGGTTTCAGTATGTGGGGTAGGGGTTTCAGTGTGTGGGGAAGGGTGTCACTCTGTGGGGCAGGGTTTCAGTGTGTGGGGGAGGTATTTCAGTGTGTGTGGAAGGGGTCTCAGTGTGTGGGGAAGGGTTTTAGTTTGTGGGGAAGGGGTTTCAGTGTGTGGGGATGTGTTTCAGTGTGTGGGGAAGGGGTTTCAGTGTGTGCGGAAGGTATTTCAGCGTGTGTGGAAGGCGTTTCAGTGTGTGGGGAAGGTGTTTCAGTATGTGGGGAAGGGGATTCAGTGTGTGGGGAAGGTGTTTCAGTGCGTGCGGATGGGGTTTCAGTTTGTGCGGAAGGTGTGTCAGTGTGTGGGGAAGGGGTTTCAGTGTGTGGGGAAGGTGTTTCATTGTGTGCGGAAGGCCTTTCAGTGTGTGGGGAAGTGGATTCTGTGTGTGCGGAAGGTGTTTCGTTGTGTGGGGAAGGTGTTTCATTGTGTGTGGAAGGGAATTCAGTGTGTGGGGAATGGGTTTCAATGTGTGGGGAATGGGTTTCAGTGTGTGGGGAAGGTGTTTCAGTATGTGGGGAAGGGTTTCAGTGTGTGGGGAAGGGTTTCAGTTTGTGCGGAAGGGTTTCAGTTTGTGCGGAAGGGGTATCTGTGTGTGAGGAAGGGTTTCAGTGTGTGGGGAATGTGTTACAGTGTATGCGGAAGGGGATTCGGTGTGTGGGGGAGGTGTTTCAGTGTGTGGGGAAGCTGTTTCAGTTTGTGTGGAAGGGGTTTCAGTGCGTGGGGAAGAGGTTTCAGTGTTTGGGGTAGGGTTTCATTGTGTGGTGAAGGGGTATCAGTGTGTGGGGAAGGTGTTTCAGTGTCTGGGGAAGGTATTGCAGTGAGTGGGGAAGGGATTTCAGTTTGTGGGGAAGGTGTTTCCGTGTGTGGGGGAGATGTTTCAGTGAGTGGGGAAGTGGTTTCAGTGTGTGGGGAAGATGTTTCAGTGTGTGGGGATGTGTTGCAGTGTGTGGGGAAGGGGTTCAGTGTGTGGGGAAGGTGTTTCAGTGTGTGGGGTTGCGTTTCAGTGTGTGGGGATGGGTTTCAGTGTGTGGGGATGGGTTTCAGTGTGTGCGGAAGGGGTTTCAGTGTGTGGGGAAGGTGTTTCTGTGTGTGGGGATGTGTTTCAGAGTGTGGGGAAGGGGTTTCAGTGTGTGGGGAAGGGGTTTCAGTGTGTGGGGATGGGTTTCAGTGTGTGGGGATGGGTTTCAGTGTGTGCGGAAGGGGTTTCAGTGTGTTGGGAAGGTGTTTCAGTGTGTGGGGAAGTGTTTCAGTGTATGCGGAAGGGGTATCTGTGTGTGAGGAAGGGTTTCAGTGTGTGGGGAATGTGTTACAGTGTCTGCGGAAGGGGTTTCGGTGTGTGGGGGAGGTGTTTCAGTGTGTGGGGTAGGGATTTCAGTGAGTGGGGAAGGGTTTCAGTTTGTGCGGAAGGGGTATCTGTGTGTGAGGAAGGGTTTCAGTGTGTGGGGAATGTGTTACAGTGTGTGCGGAAGGGGTTTCGGTGTGTGGGGGAGGTGTTTCAGTGTGTGGGGAAGGTGTTTCAGTTTGTGTGGAAGGGGTTTCAGTGCGTGGGGAAGAGATTTCAGCGTTTGGGGTAGGGTTTCACTGTGTTGTGAAGGGGTATCAGTGTGTGGGGAAGGTGTTTCAGTGTCTGGGGAAGATATTGCAGTGTGTGGGGAAGGGATTTCAGTTTGTGGGGAAGGTGTTTCCGTGTGTGGGGGAGATTTTTCAGTGAGTGGGGAAGTGATTTCAGTGTGTGGGGAAGATGTTTCAGTGTGTGGGGATGTGTTACAGTGTGTGGGGAAGGGGTTCAGTGTGTGGGGAAGGTGTTTCAGTGTGTGGGGTTGCGTTTCAGTGTGTGAGGATGGGTTTCAGTGTGTGGGGATGGGTTTCAGTGTGTGCGGAAGGGGTTTCAGTGTGTGGGGAAGGTGTTTCTGTGTGTGGGGATGTGTTTCAGTGTGTGGGGAAGGGGTTTCAGTGTGTGGGGAAGGGGTTTCGGTGTGTGGAGATGGGTTTCAGTGTGTGGGGATGGGTTTCAGTGTGTGCGGAAGGGGTTTCAGTGTGTTGGGAAGGTGTTTCAGTGTGCGGGGAAGTGTTTCAGTGTATGCGGAAGGGGTATCTGCGTGTGAGGAAGGGCTTCAGTGTGTGGGGAATGAGTTACAGTGTGTTCGGAAGGGGTTTCGGTGTGTGGGGGAGATGTTTCAGTGTGTGGGGAAGGTGTTTCAGTTTGTGTGGAAGGGGTTTCAGTGCGTGGGGAAGAGGTTTCAGTGTGTGGGGTAGGGTTTCACTGTGTGGTGAAGGGGTATCATTGTGTGGGGAAGGTGTTTCAGTGTCTGGGGAAGGTATTGCAGTGTGTGGGGAAGGGATTTCAGTTTGTGGAGAAGGTGTTTCAGTGTGTGGGGAAGTGATTTCAGTGTGTGTGGAAGATGTTTCAGTGTGTGGGGATGTGTTACAGTGTGTGGGGAAGGGGTTCAGTGTGTGGGGAAGGTGTTTCAGTGCGTGAGGTTGCGTTTCAGTGTGTGGGGATGGGTTTCAGTGTGTGGGCATGGGTTTCAGTGTGTGCGGAATGGGTTTCAGTGTGTGCGGAAGGTGTTTCTGTGTGTGGGGATGTGTTTCAGTGTGTGGGGAAGGGGTTTCAGTGTGTGATGAAGGGGTTTCAGTCTGTGGGGATGGGTTTCAGTGTGTGCTGAAGGGGTTTCAGTGTGTGCGGAAGGTGTTTCAGTGTGTGGGGAAGGGGTTTCAGTTTGTGGCGAAGCTGTTTCATTGTGTGTGGAAGGGGTTTCAGTTTGTGGGGAAGGGGATTCAGTGTGTGGGGAAGTTGTTTCAGTGTGTGGGGAAGGTGTTTCATTGTGTGCGGAAGGGTATTCAGTGTGTGGGGAAGGGGCTTCAGTTTGTGGGGAAGGGGTTGCAGTATGTGGGGAAGGGGTTTCATTGTGTGGGGAAGGGTTTCAGTGTGTGGGGAAGGGGTTCAGTGTGTGGGGAATGGGTTTCAGTGTGTGGGGAGGGGTTGCAGTGTGTGGGGAAGTGTTTCAGTGTGTGGGGAAGGATGACAGTGTCTGGGGACTGGGTTTCAGTTTGTGGGAAACGGGTTTCAGTGTGTGGGGAAGGGTTTCAGTTTGTGCGGAAGGGGTTTCTGTGTGTGGGGAAGGTGTTTCAGTGTGTGGGGAAGTGTTTCAGTGTATGCGGAAGGGGTATCTGCGTGTGAGGAAGGGCTTCAGTGTGTGGGGAATGAGTTACAGTGTGTTCGGAAGGGGTTTCGGTGTGTGGGGGAGATGTTTCAGTGTGTGGGGAAGGTGTTTCAGTTTGTGTGGAAGGGGTTTCAGTGCGTGGGGAAGAGGTTTCAGTGTGTGGGGTAGGGTTTCACTGTGTGGTGAAGGGGTATCATTGTGTGGGGAATGTGTTTCAGTGTCTGGGGAAGGTATTGCAGTGTGTGGGGAAGGGATTTCAGTTTGTGGAGAAGGTGTTTCAGTGTGTGGGGAAGTGATTTCAGTGTGTGTGGAAGATGTTTCAGTGTGTGGGGATGTGTTACAGTGTGTGGGGAAGGGGTTCAGTGTGTGGGGAAGGTGTTTCAGTGCGTGAGGTTGCGTTTCAGTGTGTGGGGATGGGTTTCAGTGTGTGGGCATGGGTTTCAGTGTGTGCGGAATGGGTTTCAGTGTGTGCGGAAGGTGTTTCTGTGTGTGGGGATGTGTTTCAGTGTGTGGGGAAGGGGTTTCAGTGTGTGATGAAGGGGTTTCAGTCTGTGGGGATGGGTTTCAGTGTGTGCTGAAGGGGTTTCAGTGTGTGCGGAAGGTGTTTCAGTGTGTGGGGAAGGGGTTTCAGTTTGTGGCGAAGCTGTTTCATTGTGTGTGGAAGGGGTTTCAGTTTGTGGGGAAGGGGATTCAGTGTGTGGGGAAGTTGTTTCAGTGTGTGGGGAAGGTGTTTCATTGTGTGCGGAAGGGTATTCAGTGTGTGGGGAAGGGGCTTCAGTTTGTGGGGAAGGGGTTGCAGTATGTGGGGAAGGGGTTTCATTGTGTGGGGAAGGGTTTCAGTGTGTGGGGAAGGGGTTCAGTGTGTGGGGAATGGGTTTCAGTGTGTGGGGAGGGGTTGCAGTGTGTGGGGAAGTGTTTCAGTGTGTGGGGAAGGATGACAGTGTCTGGGGACTGGGTTTCAGTTTGTGGGAAACGGGTTTCAGTGTGTGGGGAAGGGTTTCAGTTTGTGCGGAAGGGGTTTCTGTGTGTGGGGAAGGTGTTTCAGTGTGTGGGGAAGGAGTTTCAGTGTGTGGGGAAGGTGTTTCAGTGTGTGAGGAAGGGGTTTCAGTGTGTGGGGAAGGGGTTTCAGTGTGTGGGGAAGGTGTTTCAGTGTGTGGGGAAGGGGTTGCAGAGTGTGCCGAAGTGTTTCAGTGTGTGGGGAAGGTGCTTCAGTGTGTGGGGATGTGGTTTCAGTGTGTAGGGAAGGTGTTTCATTGTGTGGGGACGGTGTTTCATTTTGTGCGGAAGGGGATTCAGTGTGTAGCGAAGTGGTTTCAGTGTGTGGGGAAGTGGTTTCAGTTTGTGGGGATGGGTTTCATTGTGTGGGGAAGGGATTTCAGTGTGTAGGGATGTGTTTCAGTGTTTGGGGAATGTGTTTCAGTGTGTGGGGAAGGGTTTCACTGTGTGCGGAAAGGGTTTCTGTGTGTGGGGAAGAGGTTTCAGTGTGTGGGGAAGGTGTTTCAGTGTGTGTGGAAGGGGTTTAAGAGTGTGGGGAAGGGGTTTCAGTGTGTGGGGAAGGGGTTTCAGTGTGTGGGGAAGGTGTTTCAGTGTGTGCGGAAGGGGTTTCAGTGTGTGCGGAAGGTCTTTCAGTGTGCAGGGAAGGGGTTTCAGTGTGTGGGGAAGCTGTTTCATTGTGTGCAGAAGGGGTTTCAGTTTGTGGGGAAGGGGATTCAGTGTGTGGGGAAGTTGTTTCAGCGTGTGGGGAAGGTGTTTCATTGTGTGCGGAAGGGTATTCAGTGTGTGGGGCAGGGGTTTCAGTTTGTGGGGAAGGGGTTGCAGTATGTGGGGAAGGGATTTCAGTTTGTGGGGAAGGGTTTCAGTGTGTGCGGAAGGGGTTCAGTGTGTGGGGAAGGGGTTTCAGTGTGTGGGGAAGGGGTTTCAGTGTGTGGGGAAGTGTTTCAGTGTGTGGGGAAGGATTACAGTGTCTGGGGACGGGGTTTCAGTGTGTGGGAAAGGGGTTTCAGTGTGTGGGGAAGGGTTTCAGTGTGTGCGGAAGGGGTTTCTGTGTGTGGGGAAGGTGTTTCAGTGTGTGAGGAAGGAGTTTCAGTGTGTGGGGAAGGGGTTTCAGTGTGTGGGGAAGGATTGTGCTGAGTGCAGAAGGGGTTTCAGTGTTTGGGGAAGGTGTTTCAGTGTGTCGGGATGTTGTTTCAGTGTGTGGGGAAGTGTTTCAGTGTGTGGGGAAGGCGTTTCAGTGTGTGGGGATGTGTTTCATTGTGTGGGGAAGGGGTTTCAGTGTGTGGGGATGTGTTTCAGTGTGTGGGGAAGGGGTTTCAGTGTGTGGGGAAGGTATTTCAGTGTGTGTGGAAGGCGTTTCAGTGTGTGGGGAAGGTGTTTCAGTATGTGGGGAAGGGGATTCAGTGTGTGGGGAAGGTGTTTCAGTGTGTGCGGATGGGGTTTCAGTTTGTGCGGAAGGTGTTTCAGTGTGTGGGGAAGGGGTTTCAGTGTGTGGGGAAGGTGTTTCACTGTGTGCAGATGGCGTTTAAGTGTGTGGGGAAGGGGATTCTGTGTGTGCGGAAGGTGCTTCATTGTGTGGGGAAGGTGTTTCATTGTGTGTGGAAGGGTATTCAGTGTGTGGGGAAGGGGTTTGAATGTGTGGGGAGGGGGTTTCAGTGTGTGGGGAAGTGGTTTCAGTGTGTGGGGAAGGTGTTTCAGTGTGTGTGGAAGGGGTTTAAGTGTGTGGGGAAGGGGTTTCAGTGTGTGGGGAAGGTGTTTCAGTGTGTAGGGAATGTGTTTCAGTGTGTGGGGAAGGGTTTCACTGTGTGCGGAAAGGGTTTCTGTGTGTGGGGAAGTGGTTTCTGTGTGTGGGGAAGGTGTTTCAGTTTGTGTGGAAGGTGTTTAAGAGTGTGGGGAAGGGGTTTCAGTGTGTGGGGAAGGGGTTTCAGTGTGTGGGGAAGGTGTTTCAGTGTGTGCGGAAGGGGTTTCAGTGTGTGCGGAAGGTGTTTCAGTGTGTCGGGAAGGGGTTTTAGTGTGTGGGGAAGCTGTTTCATTGTGTGCAGAAGGGGTTTCAGTACGTGGGGAAGGGGATTCAGTGTGTGCGGAAGTTGTTTCAGCGTGTGGGGAAGGTGTTTCATTGTGTGCGGAAGGGTATTCAGTGTGTGGGGCAGGGGTTTCAGTTTGTGGGGAAGGGGTTGCAGTATGTGGGGAAGGGATTTCAGTGTGTGGGGAAGGGTTTCAGTGTGTGCGGAAGGGGTTCAGTGTGTGGGGAAGGGGTTTCAGTGTGTGGGGAAGGGGTTTCAGTGTGTGGGGAAGTGTTTCAGTGTGTGGGGAAGGATTACAGTGTCTGGGGACGGGGTTTCAGTGTGTGGGAAAAGGGTTTCAGTGTGTGGGGAAGGGTTTCAGTGTGTGCGGAAGGGGTTTCTGTGTGTGGGGAAGGTGTTTCAGTGTGTGAGGAAGGAGTTTCAGTGTGTGGGGAAGGGGTTTCACTGTGTGGGGAAGGATTTCACTGAGTGCAGAAGGGGTTTCAGTGTTTGGGGAAGGTGTTTCAGTGTGTCGGGTTGGTGTTTCAGTGTGTGGGGAAGTGTTTCAGTGTGTGGGGAAGGCGTTTCAGTGTGTGGGGATGTGTTTCAGTGTGTGGGGAAGGGGTTTCAGTGTGTGGGGAAGGGGTTTCAGTGTGTGGGGAAGTTATTTCAGTGTGTGTGGAAGGCGTTTCAGTGTGTGGGGAAGGTGTTTCAGTGTGTGGGGAAGGGGATTCAGTGTGTGGGGAAGGTGTTTCAGTGTGTGCGGATGGGGTTTCAGTTTGTGCGGAAGGTGTTTCAGTGTGTGGGGAAGGGGATTCTGTGTGTGCGGAAGGTGCTTCATTGTGTGGAGAAGGTGTTTCATTGTGTGTGGTAGGGTATTCAGTGTGTGGGGAAGGGGTTTGAATGTGTGGGGAGGGGGTTTCAGTGTGTGGGGAAGGGTTTAACAGTGTGCAAAATGGGTTTCGGTGTGTAGGGAAGGTGTTTCAGTGTGTGGGGAAAGGGTTTCAGTATGTGGGGTAGGGGTTTCAGTGTGTGGGGAAGGGTGTCACTGTATGGGACAGGGTTTCAGTGTGTGGGGAAGGTATTTCAGTGTGTGTGGAAGGGGTCTCAGTGTGTGGGGAAGGGTTTCAGTGTGTGGGGAAGGGGTTTCAGTGTGTGGGGATGTGTTTCAGTGTGTGGGGAAGGGGTTTCAGTGTGTGGGGAAGGTATTTCAGTGTGTGTGGAAGGCGTTTCAGTGTGTGGGGAAGGTGTTTCAGTATGTGGGGAAGGGGATTCAGTGTGTGGGGAAGGTGTTTCAGTGCGTGCGGATGGGGTTTCAGATTGTGCGGAAGGTGTTTCAGTGTGTGGGGAAGCGGTTTCAGTGTGTGGGGAAGGTGTTGCATTGTGTGCAGAAGGCGTCTCAGTGTGTGGGGAAGGGGATTCTGTGTGTGCAGAAGGTGTTTCATTGTGTGGGGAAGGTGTTTCATTGTGTGTGGAAGGGAATTCAGTGTGTGGGGAATGGGTTTCAATGTGTGGGGAATGGGTTTCGGTGTGTGGGGAAGGTGTTTCAGTGTGTGTGGAAGGGGTTTCAGTATGTGGGGAAGAGGTTTCAGTGTGTGGGGTTGGGTTTCACTGTGTGGTGAAGGGGTATCAGTGTGTGGGGAAGGTGTTTCAGTGTGTGGGGAAGGTATTTCAGTGTGTGGGGAAGGGAATTCAGTTTGTGGGGAAGGTGTTTCAGTCTGTGGGGGAGGTGTTTCAGTGAGTGGGGAAGTGGTTTCAGTGTGTGGGGAAGATGTTTCAGTGTGTGGGGATGTGTTACAGTGTGTGGGGAAGGGGTTCAGTGTGTGGGGAAGGTGTTTCAGTGTGTGGGGTTGCGTTTCAGTGTGTGGGGATGGGTTTCAGTGTGTGGGATGGGTT
Organism: Heterodontus francisci; assembly: GCF_036365525.1. Lineage (NCBI taxonomy): Eukaryota > Metazoa > Chordata > Chondrichthyes > Heterodontiformes > Heterodontidae > Heterodontus > Heterodontus francisci. Next base: position 14,424 of record NW_027141035.1, read on the forward strand.
TCAGTGTGTGCGGAATGGGTTTCAGTGTGTGGGGAAGGTGTTTCTGTGTGTGGGGATGTGTTTCAGTGTGTGAGGAAGGGGTTTCAGTGTGTGGGGAAGGTGTTTCAGTGTGTGGGGATGGGTTTCAGTGTGTGGGGAAGCTTTTTCATTGTGTGCGGAAGGGGTTTCAGTTTGTGGGGATGGGGATTCAGTGTGTGGGGAAGTTGTTTCAGTGTGTGGGGAAGGTGTTTCATTGTGTGCGGAAGGGTATTCAGTGTGTGGGGAAGGGGTTTCAGTTTGTGGGGAAGGGGTTGCAGTATGTGGGGAGGGGGTTTCATTGTGTGGGGAAGTGTTTCAGTGTGTGGGGAAGGGGTTCAGTGTGTGGGGAAGGGGTTTCAGTGTGTGCGGAAGGGGTTGCAGTGTGTGGGGAAGTGTTTCAGTGTGTGGGGAAGGATTACAGTGTCTGGGGACGGTGTTTCCGTGTGTGGGAAAGGGGTTTCAGTGTGTGGGGAAGTGTTTCAGTGTGTGCGGAAGGGGTTTCTGTGTGTGGGGAAGGTGTTTCAGTGTGTGGGGAAGGAGTTTCTGTGTGTGGGGAAGGTGTTAAAGTGTGTGGGGAAGGGGTTTCAGTGTGTGGGGAAGGGGTTTCAGTGTGTGGGGAAGGTGTTTCAGTGTGTGGGGAAGGGGTTGCAGAGTGTGCCGAAGGGTTTCAGTGTGTGGGGAAGGTGTTTCAGTGTGTGGGGAAGGGATTTCTGTGAGTGGGGAAGGTGTTTCCTTGTGTGCGGAAGGGGTTTCAGTGTGTGGGGATGTGGTTTCAGTGTGTAGGGAAGGTGTTTCATTGTGTGGGGAAGGTGTTTCATTGTGTGCGGAAGGGGATTCAGTGTGTAGGGAAGTGGTTTCAGTGTGTGGGGAAGTGGTTTCAGTTTGTGGGGATGGGTTTCATTGAGTGGGGAGGGGTTTCAGTGTGAAGGGATGTGTTTCAGTGTTTGGGGAATGTGTTTCAGTGTGTGGGGAAGGTTTTCACTCTGAGCAGAAAGGGTTTCTGTGTGTGGGGAAGTGGTTTCAGTGTGTGGGGAAGGTGTTTCAGTGTGTGTGGAAGGGGTTTCAGTGTGTGGGGAAGGTGTTTCAGTGTGTGCGGAAGGGGTTTCAGTGTGTGCGGAAGGTGTTTCAGTGTGTGGGGAAGAGGTTTCAGTGTGTGGGGAAGCTGTTTCATTGTGTGAGGAAGGCGTTTCAGTTGGTGGGGAAGGGGATTCAGTGTGTGGGGAAGTTGTTTCAGCGTGTGGGGAAGGTGTTTCATTGTGTGCGGAAGGGTATTCAGTGTGTGGGGAAGGGGTTACAGTTTGTGGGGAACGGGTTGCAGTCTGTGGGGAAGGGATTTCAGTGTGTGGGGAAGGGTTTCAGTGTGTGGGGAAGGGGTTCAGTGTGTGGGGAAGGGGTTTCAGTGTGTGGGGAAGGGGTTTCAGTGTGTGGGGAAGTGTTTCAGTGTGTGGGGAAGGATTACAGTGTCTGGGGACGGGGTTTCAGTGTGTGGGAAAGGGGTTTCAGTGTGTGGAAGGGTTTCAGTGTGTGGCGAAGGCGTTTCAGTATGTGGGGATGTGTTTCAGTGTGTGGGGAAGGGGTTTCAGTGTGTGGGGAAGGTATTTCAGTGTGTGTGGAAGGCGTTTCAGTGTGTGGGGAAGGTGTTTCAGTATGTGGGGAATGGGATTCAGTGTGTGGGGAAGGTGTTTCAGTGTGTGCGGAAGGGGTTTCAGTTTGTGCGGAAGGTGTTTCAGTGTGTGGGGAAGGTGTTTCAGTGTGTGCGGATGGGGTGTCAGTTTGTGCGGAAGGTGTTTCAGTGTGTGGGGAAGGGGTTTCAGTGTGTGGGAAGGTGTTTCATTGTGTGCAGATGGCGTTTAAGTGTGTGGGGAAGGGGATTCTATGTGTGCGGAAGGTGTTTCATTGTGTGGGGAAGGTGTTTCATTGTGAGTGGAAGGGTATTCAGTGTGTGGGGAAGGGGTTTCAATGTATGGGGAGGGGGTTTCAGTGTGTGGGGAAGGGTTTAACAGTGTGCGGAACGGGTTTCGGTGTGTGGGGAAGGTGTTTCAGTGTGTGTGGAAGGGGTTTAAGAGTGTGGGGAAGGGGTTTCAGTGTGTGGGGAAGGGGTTTCAGTGTGTGGGGAAGGTGTTTCAGTGTGTGCGGAAGGGGATTCAGTGTGTGCGGAAGGTGTTTCAGTGTGTGGTGAAGGGGTTTCAGTGTGTGGGCAAGCTGTTTCATTGTGTGCGGAAGGGGTTTCAGTTTGTGGGGAAGGGGATTCAGTGTTTGGGGAAGTTGTTTCAGCGTGTGGGGAAGGTGTTTCATTGTATGCGGAAGGGTATTCAGTGTGTGGGGAAGTGGTTTCAGCTTGTGGGGAAGGGGTTGCAGTATGTGTGGAAGGGATTTCCGTGTGTGGGGAAGGATTTGAGTGTGTGGGGAAGGGGTTCAGTGTGTGGGGAAGGGGTTTCAGTGTGTGGGGATGGGGTTTCAGTGTGTGGGGAAGTGTTTCAGTGTGTGGGGAGAATTACAGTGTCTGGGGACAGGGTTTCAGTGTGTGGGAAAGGAGCTTCAGTGTGTGGGGAAGGGTTTCAGTGTGTGCGGAAGGGGTTTCTGTGTGTGGGGAAGGTGTTTCAGTGTGTGGGGAAGGAGTTTCAGTGAGTGGGGAAGGGGTTTCAGTGTGAGGGGAAGGATTTCACTGAGTGCAGAAGGGTTTTCTGTGTTTGGGGAAGGGGTTTCAGTGTGTCGGGATGGTGTTTCAGTGTGTGTGGTAGTGTTTCAGTGTGTGGGGAAGGCGTTTCAGTGTGTGGGGATGTGTGTCAGTGTGTGGGGAAGGGGTTTCAGTGCTTGGGGATGTGTTTCAGTGTGTGGGGAAGGGGTTTCAGTGTGTGGGGAAGGTAGTTCAGAGTGTGTGGAAGGTGTTTCAGTGTGTGGGGAAGGTGTTTCAGTATGTGGGGAAGGGATTCAGTGTGTGGGAAAGGTGTTTCAGTGTGTGCAGATGGGGTTTCAGTTTGTGCGGAAGGTGTTTCAGTGTGTGGGGAAGGGGTTTCAGTGTGTGGGGAAGGTGTTTCATTGTGTGCAGATGGCGTTTAAGTTTGTGGGGAAGGGGATTCTGTGTGTGCGGAAGGTGTTTCATTGTGTGGGGAAGGTGTTTCATTGTGTGTGGAAGGGTATTCAGTGTGTGGGGAAGGGGTTTCAATGTGTGGGGAGGGGGTTTCAGTGTGTGGGGTAGGGTTTAACAGTGGGCGGAATGGGTTTCAGTGTGTGGGGAAGGTGTTTCAGTGTGTGGGGAAGGGGTTTCAGTATGTGGGGTAGGGGTTTCAGTGTGTGGGGAAGGGTGTCAGTGTGTGGGGCAGGGTTTCAGTGTGTGGGGAAGGTATTTCAGTGTGTGTGGAAGGTGTCTCAGTGTATGGGGAAGATGTTTCAGTGCGTGCGGATGGGGTTTCAGTTTGTGCGGAATGTGTTTCAGTGTGTGGGGAAGGGGTTTCAGTGTGTGGGGAAGGTGTTTCATTGTGTGCGGAAGGCGTTTCAGTGTGTGGGGAAGGGGATTCTGTTTGTGCGGAAGGTGTTTCATTGTGTGGGGAATGTGTTTCATTGTGTGTTGAAGGGAATTCAGTGTGTGGGGAATGGGTTTCAATGTGTGGGGAATGGGTTTCGGTGTGTGGGGAAGGTGCTGCAGTGTGTGTGGAAGGGGTTTCAGTATGTGGGGTAGGGGTTTCAGTGTGTGGGGAAGGTTTTCAGTGTGTGGGGAAGGGTTTCAGTGTGTGCGGAAGGGGTATCTGTGTGTGAGGAAGGGTTTCAGTGTGTGGGGAATGTGTTACAGTGTTTGCGGAAGGGGTTTCGGTGTGTGGGGGAGGTGTCTCAGTGTGTGGGGAAGGTGTTTCAGTTTGAGTTGAAGGGGTTTCAGTGCGTGGGGAAGAGGTTTCAGTGTGTGGGGTAGGGTTTCACTGTGTGGTGAAGGGGTATCAGTGTGTGGGGAAGGTGTTTCAGTGTCTGGGGAAGGTATTTCAGTGTGTGGGGAAGGGATTTCAGTTTGTGGGGAAGGTGTTTCAGTGTGTGGGGGAGGTGTTTCAGTGAGTGGGGAAGTGGTTTCAGTGTGTGGGGAAGATGTTTCAGTGTGTGGGGATGTGTTACAGTGTGTGGGGAAGGGGTTCAGTGTGTGGGGAAGGTGTTTCAGTGTGTGGGGTTGCGTTTCAGTGTGTGGGGATGGGTTTCAGTGTGTGGGGAAGGTGTTTCATTGTGTGCAGAAGGCGTTTCAGTGTGTGGGGAAGGGAATTATGTGTGTGCGGAAGGTGTTTCATTGTGTGGGGAAGATGTTTCATTGTGTGTGGAAGGGAATTCAGTGTGTGGGGAATGGGTTTCAATGTGTGGGGAATGGGTTTTGGTGTGTGCGGAAGGTGTTTCAGTGTGTGTGGAAGGGGTTTCAGTATGTGGGGTAGGGGTTTCAGTGTGTGGGGAAGGGTTTCAGTGTGTGGGGAAGGTTTTCAGTGTGTGCGGAAGGGGTATCTGCATGTGAGGAAGGGTTTCTGTGTGTGGGGAATGTGTTACAGTGTGTGCAGAAGTGGTTTCGGTGTGTGGCGGAGGTGTTTCAGTGTGTGGGGAAGGTGTTTCAGTTTGTGTGGAAGGGGTTTCAGTGCGTGGGGAAGAGGTTTCAGTGTGTGGGGTAGGGTTTCACTGTGTGATGAAGGGGTATCAGTGTGTGGGGAAGGTGTTTCAGTGTCTGGGGAAGGTATTTCAGTGTGTGGGGAAGGGATTTCAGTTTGTGGGGAAGGTGTTTCAGTGTGTGGGGAGGTGTTTCAGTGAGTGGGGAAGTGGTTTCAGTGTGTGGGGAAGATGTTTCAGTGTGTGGGGATGTGTTACAGTGTGTGGGGAAGGGGTTCAGTGTGTGGGGAAGGTGTTTCAGTGTGTGGGGTTGCGTTTCAGTGTGTGGGGATGGGTTTCAGTGTGTGGGGATGGGTTTCAGTGTGTGGGGAAGGTGTTTATGTGTGTGGGGATGTGTTTCAGTGTGTGGGGAAGGGGGTTCAGTGTGTGGGGAAGGGGTTTCAGTGTGTGGGGATGGGTTTCAGTGTGTGGGGATGGGTTTCAGTGTGTGCGGAAGGGGTTTCAGTGTGTGAGGAAGGTGTTTCAGTGTGTGGGGAAGGGTTTCAGTGTGTGGGGAAGGGGTTTCAGTGTTTGGAGAAGGTGTTTCATTGTGTGGGGAAGGGATTTCAGAGTGTGGGTAATGGTTTTAGTGTGTGGGAAAGGGGTTTCAGGGAGTGGAGAAGGGGTTTCAGAGTGTGGGGAAGGGTTTCAGAGTGTGGGGAAGGGGTTTCAGTGTGTGGGGAAGGGGTTTCAGTTTGTGGGGATGTGATTCAGTGTGTGGAGAAGGGGTTTCAGTGTGTGGGGAAGGGGTTTCAGTGTGTGGGGAAGGGTTTCACTGTGTGCGGAAGGGGTTTCAGTGTTTGGGGAAGGGGTTTCAGTGTGTGGGGAAGGTCTTTCAGTGTGTGTGGAAGGGGTTTCAGCGTGTGGGGAAGGGGTTTCAATGTGTGGGGAAGGTGTTTCAGTGTGTGTGGAAGGGGTTTCAGTGTGTGCGGTAGAGGTTTCAGTGTTTGGGGAAGGGGTTTCAGATTGTGGGGAAGGTGTTTCAGTCTGTGGGGATGGGGTTTCAGTGTGTCGGGATGTGTTTCAGTGTGTGGGGAAGGGGTTTCAGTGTGTGGGGAGGGGTTTCACTGTTTGCGGAAGGAGTTTCAGTGTGTGGGGAAGGTGTTTCAGTGTGTGGGGAAGGTCTTTCAGTGTGTGGGAAGGGGTTTCAGTGTGTGGGTATGTGTTTTAGTGTGTGGGGAAGGGGTTTCAGTGTGTGGGGATGTGTTTCAGTGTGTGGGGAAGGTATTTCAGTGTGTGGGGAAGGGTTTCACTGTGTGGGGATGGTGTTTCCGTGTGTGCAGAAGGGGTTTCAGAGTGTGCGGAAGGCATTTCAGTGTGTGGGGAATGTGTTTCGGTGTGTGGTGAAGGGGTATCAGTGTGTGGGGAAGGTGTTTCAGTGTGTGGGGATGTGTTTCAGTGTTTGGGGAAGGGGTTTCAGTGCTTGGGGAAGGGTTTCACTGTGTGCGGTAGAGGTTTCAGTGTGTGGGGAAGGGGTTTCAGTTTGTGGGCAGGTGTTTCAGTGTTTGGGGAAGGGGTTTCAGTGTCTGCGGAAGGGGTCTCAGTGTGTGCGGAAGGTGTTTCAGTGTGTGGGGAAGGGGTTCAGTGTGTGGGGAAGGTGTTTCATTGTGTGCGGAAGGAGTTTCAGTTTGTGGGGAAGGGGATTCAGTGTGTGGGGAAGGTGTTTCATTGTGTGGGCAAGGTGTTTCATTGTGTGCGGAAGGGTATTCAGTTTATGGGGAAGGTGTTTCAGTGTGTGGGGGAGGTGTTTCAGTGAGTGGGGAAGTGGTTTCAGTGTGTGGGGAAGATGTTTCAGTGTGTGGGGATGTGTTACAGTGTGTGGGGAAGGGGTTCGGTGTGTGGGGAAGGTGTTTCAGTGTGTGGGGTTTCGTTTCAGTGTGTGGGGATGGGTTTCAGTGTTTGCGGAAGGGGTTTCGGTGTGTGGGGGAGGTGTCTCAGTGTGTGGGGAAGGTGTTTCAGTTTGAGTTGAAGGGGTTTCAGTGCGTGGGGAAGAGTTTTCAGTGTGTGGGGTAGGGTTTCACTGTGTGGTGAAGGGGTATCAGTGTGTGGGGAAGGTGTTTCAGTGTCTGGGGAAGGTATTTCAGTGTGTGGGGAAGGGATTTCAGTTTGTGGGGAAGGTGTTTCAGTGTGTGGGGGAGGTGTTTCAGTGAGTGGGGAAGTGGTTTCAGTGTGTGGGGAAGATGTTTCAGTGTGTGGGGATGTGTTACAGTGTGTGGGGAAGGGGTTCAGTGTGTGGGGAAGGTGTTTCAGTGTGTGGGGTTGCATTTCAGTGTGTGGGGATGGGTTTCAGTGTGTGGGGAAGGTGTTTCATTGTGTGCAGAAGGCGTTTCAGTGTGTGGGGAAGGGAATTATGTGTGTGCGGAAGGTGTTTCATTGTGTGGGGAAGATGTTTAATTGTGTGTGGAAGGGAATTCAGTGTGTGGGGAATGGGTTTCAATGTGTGGGGAATGGGTTTTGGTGTGTGCGGAAGGTGTTTCAGTGTGTGTGGAAGGGGTTTCAGTATGTGGGGTAGGGGTTTCAGTGTGTGGGGAAGGGTTTCAGTGTGTGGGGAAGGTTTTCAGTGTGTGCGGAAGGGGTATCTGCATGTGAGGAAGGGTTTCTGTGTGTGGGGAATGTGTTACAGTGTGTGCAGAAGTGGTTTCGGTGTGTGGCGGAGGTGTTTCAGTGTGTGGGGAAGGTGTTTCAGTTTGTGTGGAAGGGGTTTCAGTGCGTGGGGAAGAGGTTTCAGTGTGTGGGGTTGGGTTTCACTGTGTGATGAAGGGGTATCAGTGTGTGGGGAAGGTGTTTCAGTGTCTGGGGAAGGTATTTCAGTGTGTGGGGAAGGGATTTCAGTTTGTGGGGAAGGTGTTTCAGTGTGTGGGGAGGTGTTTCAGTGAGTGGGGAAGTGGTTTCAGTGTGTGGGGAAGATGTTTCAGTGTGTGGGGATGTGTTACAGTGTGTGGGGAAGGGGTTCAGTGTGTGGGGAAGGTGTTTCAGTGTGTGGGGTTGCGTTTCAGTGTGTGGGGATGGGTTTCAGTGTGTGGGGATGGGTTTCAGTGTGTGGGGAAGGTGTTTATGTGTGTGGGGATGTGTTTCAGTGTGTGGGGAAGGGGGTTCAGTGTGTGGGGAAGGGGTTTCAGTGTGTGGGGATGGGTTTCAGTGTGTGGGGATGGGTTTCAGTGTGTGCGGAAGGGGTTTCAGTGTGTGAGGAAGGTGTTTCAGTGTGTGGGGAAGGGTTTCAGTGTGTGGGGAAGGGGTTTCAGTGTTTGGAGAAGGTGTTTCATTGTGTGGGGAAGGGATTTCAGAGTGTGGGTAATGGTTTTAGTGTGTGGGAAAGGGGTTTCAGGGAGTGGAGAAGGGGTTTCAGAGTGTGGGGAAGGTTTTCAGAGTGTGGGGAAGGGGTTTCAGTGTGTGGGGAAGGGGTTTCAGTTTGTGGGGATGTGATTCAGTGTGTGGAGAAGGGGTTTCAGTGTGTGGGGAAGGGGTTTCAGTGTGTGGGGAAGGGTTTCACTGTGTGCGGAAGGGGTTTCAGTGTTTGGGGAAGGGGTTTCAGTGTGTGGGGAAGGTCTTTCAGTGTGTGTGGAAGGGGTTTCAGCGTGTGGGGAAGGGGTTTCAATGTGTGGGGAAGGTGTTTCAGTGTGTGTGGAAGGGGTTTCAGTGTGTGCGGTAGAGGTTTCAGTGTTTGGGGAAGGGGTTTCAGATTGTGGGGAAGGTGTTTCAGTCTGTGGGGATGGGGTTTCAGTGTGTGGGGATGTGTTTCAGTGTGTGGGGAAGGGGTTTCAGTGTGTGGGGAGGGGTTTCACTGTTTGCGGAAGGAGTTTCAGTGTGTTGGGAAGGTGTTTCAGTGTGTGGGGAAGGTCTTTCAGTGTGTGGGAAGGGGTTTCAGTGTGTGGGTATGTGTTTTAGTGTGTGGGGAAGGGGTTTCAGTGTGTGGGGATGTGTTTCAGTGTGTGGGGAAGGTATTTCAGTGTGTGGGGAAGGGTTTCACTGTGTGGGGATGGTGTTTCCGTGTGTGCAGAAGGGGTTTCAGAGTGTGCGGAAGGCATTTCAGTGTGTGGGGAATGTGTTTCGGTGTGTGGTGAAGGGGTATCAGTGTGTGGGGAAGGTGTTTCAGTGTGTGGGGATGTGTTTCAGTGTTTGGGGAAGGGGTTTCAGTGCTTGGGGAAGGGTTTCACTGTGTGCGGTAGAGGTTTCAGTGTGTGGGGAAGGGGTTTCAGTTTGTGGGCAAGGTGTTTCAGTGTTTGGGGAAGGGGTTTCAGTGTCTGCGGAAGGGGTCTCAGTGTGTGCGGAAGGTGTGTCAGTGTGTGGGGAAGGGGTTCAGTGTGTGGGGAAGGTGTTTCATTGTGTGCGGAAGGAGTTTCAGTTTGTGGGGAAGGGGATTCAGTGTGTGGGGAAGGTGTTTCATTGTGAGGGCAAGGTGTTTCATTGTGTGCGGAAGGGTATTCAGTTTATGGGGAAGGTGTTTCAGTGTGCGGGGGAGGTGTTTCAGTGAGTGGGGAAGTGGTTTCAGTGTGTGGGGAAGATGTTTCAGTGTGTGGGGATGTGTTACAGTGTGTGGGGAAGGGGTTCGGTGTGTGGGGAAGGTGTTTCAGTGTGTGGGGTTTCGTTTCAGTGTGTGGGGATGGGTTTCAGTGTGTGGGGATAGGTTTCAGTGTGTGCGGAAGGGGTTTCAGTGTGTGGGGAAGGTGTTTCTGTGTGTGGGGATGTGTTTCAGTGTGTGGGGAAGGGGTTTCAGTGTGTGGGGATGTGTTACAGTGTGTGGGGAAGGGGTTCGGTGTGTGGGGAAGGTGTTTCAGTGTGTGGGGTTTCGTTTCAGTGTGTGGGGATGGGTTTCAGTGTGTGGGGATGGGTTTCAGTGTGTGCGGAAGGGGTTTCAGTGTGTGGGGAAGGTGTTTCTGTGTGTGGGGATGTGTTTCAGTGTGTGGGGAAGGGGTTTCAGTGTGTGGGGATGCGGTTCAGTGTGTGGGATGGGTTTCAGTGTGTGCCTAAGGGGTTTCAGTGTGTGGGGAAGTTGTTTCAGTGTGTGGGGAAGGGTTTCAGTGTGTGGGGAAGGGGTTTCAGTGTTTGGGGAAGGTGTTTCATTGTGTGGGGAAGGGGTTTCAGTGTGTGGGTAATGGTTTCAGTGTGTGGGAAAGGGGTTTTAGGGAGGGGGAAGGGGTTTCAGAGTGTGGGGAAGGGTTTCAGTGGGTGGGGAAGGGGTTTCAGTGTGTGGGGAAGGGGTTTCAGTGTGTGGGGATGTGATTCAGTGTGTGGAGAATGGGTTTCAGTGTGTGGGGAAGGGGTTTCCGTGTGTGGGGAAGGGTTTCACTGTGTGCGGAAGGGGTTTCAGTGTGTGGGGAAGGGGTTTCAGTGTGTGGGGAAGGTGTTTCAGTGTGTGCGGAAGGGGTTTCAGTGTGTGGGGAAGGGGTTTCAGTGTATGGGGAAGGTGTTTCAGTGTGTGTGGAAGGGGCTTCAGTGTGTGCGGTAGAGGTTTCAGTGTGTGGAGAAGGCGTTTCAGTGTGTGGGAAGGGGTTTCAGTGTGTGGGTATGTGTTTTAGTTTGTGGGGAAGGGGTTTCAGTGTGTGGGGATGTGTTTCAGTGTGTGGGGAAGGTATTTCAGTGTGTGGGGAAGGGTTTCACTGTGTGGGGATGGTGTTTCAGTGTGTGCAGAAGGGGTTTCAGTGTGTGCGGAAGGCATTTCAGTGTGTGGGGAATGGGTTTCTGTATGTGGGGAAGGGGTTTCAGTGTGTGGGGAATGTGTTTCAGTGCGTGGTGAAGGTGTATCAGTGTGTGGGGAAGGTGTTTCAGTGTGTGGGGAAGCGTTTCACTGTGTGCGGAAGGGGTTTCAGTGTGTGGGGAGGGGATTTCAGTGTGTGGGGAAGGTGTTTCAGTGTGTGTGGAAGGGGTTTCAGTGTGTGGGGAAGGGGTTTCAGTGTCTGCGGAAGGTGTTTCAGTGTGTGCCGAAGGTGTTTCATTGTGTGCGGAAGGGTATTCAGTGTGTGGGGAAGGGGTTTCAGTGTGTGGGGATGGGTTTCAGCGTGTGGGGATGGGTTTTAGTGTGTGCCTAAGGGGTTTCAGTGTGTGGGGAATGTGTTTCAGTGTGTGGGGAAGGGTTTCAGTGTGTGGGGAAGGGGTTTCAGTGTTTGGGGAAGGTGTTTCATTGTGTGGGGAAGGGGTTTCAGAGTGTGGGTAATGGTTTCAGTTTGTGGGAAAGGGATTTCAGGGAGGGGGAAGGGGTTTCAGAGTGTGGGGAAGGGTTTCAGTGTGTGGGGAAGGGGTTTCAGTGTGTGGGGAAGGGGTTTCAGTTTGTGGGGATGTGATTCAGTGTGTGGAGAAGGGGTTTCATTGTGTGGGGAAGGGGTTTCCGTGTGTGGGGAAGGGTTTCACTGTGTGCAGAAGGGGTTTCAGTGTGTGGGGAAGGGGTTTCAGTGTGTGGGGAAGGTGTTTCAGTGTTTGCGGAAGGGGTTTCAGTGTGTGGGGAAGGGGTTTCAGTGTGTGGGGAAGGTGTTTTAATGTGTGTGGAAGGGGTTTCAGTGTGTGCGGTAGAGGTTTCAGTGTGTGGGGAAGGGGTTTCAGTTTGTGGGGAAGGTGTTTCAGTGTGTGCGGAAGGGGTTTCAGTGTGTGGGGATGCGGTTTCAGTGTGTGGGGAAGGGGTTTCAGTGTGTGGGGAAGGGGTTTCAGTGTGTGGGGATGGGTTTCACTGTGTGCGGAAGGGGTTTCAGTGTGTGGGGAAGGTGTTTCAGTCTGTGGGGAAGGTGTTTCAGTGTGTGGGAAGGGGTTTCTGTGTGTGGGTATGTGTTTTAGTGTGTGGGGAAGGGGTTTCAGTGTGTGGGGATGTGTTTCAGTGTGTGGGGAAGGTATTTCTGTGTTTGGGGAAGGGTTTCACTGTGTGGTGATGGTGTTTCAGTGTGTGCAGAAGGGGTTTCAGTGAGTGCGGAAGGCATTTCAGTGTGTGGGGAATGGGTTTCAGTCTGTGGGGAAGGGGTTTCAGTGTGTGGGGAATGTGTTTCAGTGTGTGGTGAAGGGGTATCAGTGTGTGGGGAAGGTGTTTCAGTGTGTGGGGAAGCGTTTCACTGTGTGAGGAAGGGGTTTCAATGTGTGGGGAGGGGGTTTCAGTGTGTGGGGAAGGTGTTTCAGTGTGTGTGGAAGAGGTTTCAGTGTGTGGGGAAGGGGTTTCAGTGTCTGCGGAAGGTGTTTCAGTGTGTGCCGAAGGTGTTTCATTGTGTGCGGAAGGGTATTCAGTGTGTGGGGAAGGGGTTTCTGTGTGTGGGGAGAGGGTTTCAGTGTGTGGGGATGGGTTTAACTGTGCGCGGAAGGGGTTTCAGTGTGTGGGGAAGTTGTTTCAGTGTGTGGGGAAGGGGTTTCAGTATGTGGGGAAGGGGTTTCAGTGTGTGGGGAAGGGTTTCAGTGAGTGGGAAAGGGGGTCAGTGTGTGGGGAAGGGGTTTCAGTGTGTGGGGAAGGGGTTTCAGTATGTGGGGAAGGGGTTTCAGTGTGTGGGGAAGTGTTTCAGTGTGTGGGGAAGGATTACAGTGTCTGGGGACAGGGTTTCAGTGTGTGGGAAAGGGGTTTCCGTGCGTGGGGAAGGGTTTCAGTGTGTGCGGAAGGGGTTTCAGTGTGTGGGGAAGGGTTTCAGTGTGTGGGGAAGGTGTTTCAGTCTGTGGGGAAGAGGTTTCATTATGTGGGGAAGGGTTTCACTGAGTGCACAAGGGGTTTCAGTGTTTGGGGAAGAGGTTTCAGTCTGTGGTGAAGGTGTTTCAGTTTGTGGGGAAGGTGTTTCAGTGCGTGCGGAAGGGGTTTCAGTCTGTGGGGATGGGGTTTCAGTGTGTGGGGATGTGTTTCAGTGTGTGGGGAAGGGGTTTCAGTGTGTGGGGAGGGGTTTCACTGTGAGCGGAAGGAGTTTCAGTGTGTGGGGAAGGTGTTTCAGTGTGTGGGCAAGGTGTTTCAGTGTGTGGGAAGGGGTTTCAGTGTGTGGGGATGGTGTTTCAGTGTGTGCAGAAGGGGTTTCAGAGTGTGCGGATGGCATTTCAGTGTGTGGGGAATGGGTTTCAGTATGTGGGGAAGGGGTTTCAGTGTGTGGGGAATGTGTTTCGGTGTGTGGTCAAGGGGTATCAGTGTGTGGGGAACGTGTTTCAGTGTGTGGGGATGTGTTTCAGTGTTTGGGGAAGGGGTTTCAGTGCTTGGGGAAGGGTTTCACTGTGTGCGGAAGGGGTTTCAGTGAGTGGGGAGGGGGTTTCAGTGTGTGGGGAAGGTGTTTCAGTGTGTGTGGAAGGGGTTTCAGTGTTTGGGGAAGGGGTTTCAGTGTCTGCGGAAGGGGTTTCAGTGTGTGCGGAAGGTGTTTCAGTGTGTGGGGAAGGGGTTCAGTGTGTGGGGAAGGTGTTTCATTGTGTGCGGAAGGAGTTTCAGTTTGTGGGGAAGGGGATTCAGTGTGTGGGGAAGGTGTTTCATTCTGTGGGCAAGGTGTTTCATTGTGTGCGGAAGGGTATTCAGTTTATGGGGAAGCTGTTTCAGTGTGTGGGGAAGGGGTTTCAGTGTGTGGGGATGCGGTTTCAGTGTGTGGGGAAGGGGTTTCAGTGTGTGGGGAAGGGGTTTCAATGTTTGGGGATGGGTTTCACTGTGTGCGGAAGGGGTTTCAGTGTGTGGGGAAGGTGTTTCAGTGTGTGGAGAAGGCGTTTCAGTGTGTGGGAAGGGGTTTCAGTGTGTGGGTATGTGTTTTAGTTTGTGGGGAAGGCGTTTTCAGTGTGTGGGGATGTGTTTCAGTGTGTGGGGAAGGTATTTCAGTGTGTGGGGAAGGGTTTCACTGTGTGGGGATGGTGTTTCAGTGTGTGCAGAAGGGGTTTCAGTGTGTGCGGAAGGCATTTCAGTGTGTGGTGAATGGGTTTCTGTATGTGGGGAAGGGGTTTCAGTCTGTGGGGAATGTGTTTCAGTGCGTGGTGAAGGGGTATCAGTGTGTGGGGAAGGTGTTTCAATGTGTGGGGAAGCGTTTCACTGTGTGCGGAAGGGGTTTCAGTGTGTGGGGAGGGGATTTCAGTGTGTGGGGAAGGTGTTTCAGTGTGTGTGGAAGGGGTTTCAGTGTGTGGGGAAGGGGTTTCAGTGCTTGCGGAAGGTGTTTCAGTGTGTGCCGAAGGTGTTTCATTGTGTGCGGAAGGGTATTCTGTGTGTGGGGAAGGGGTTTCAGTGTGTGGGGATGGGTTTCAGTGTGTGGGGATGGGTTTCAGTGTGTGCCTAAGGGGTTTCAGTGTGTGGGGAATGTGTTTCAGTGTGTGGGGAAGGGTTTCAGTGTGTGGGGAAGGGGTTTCAGTGTTTGGGGAAGGTGTTTCATTGTGTGGGGAAGGGGTTTCAGAGTGTGGGGTAATGGTTTCAGTTTGTGGGAAAGGGATTTCAGGGAGGGGGAAGGGGTTTCAGAGTGTGGGGAAGGGTTTCAGTGTGTGGGGAAGGGGTTTTCAGTGTGTGGGGAAGGGGTTTCAGTTTGTGGGGATGTGATTCAGTGTGTGGAGAAGGGGTTTCAGTGTGTGGGGAAGGGGTTTCCGTGTGTGGGGAAGGGTTTCACTGTGTGCGGAAGGGGTTTCAGTGTGTGGGGAAGGAGTTTCAGTGTGTGGGGAAGGTGTTTCAGTGTTTGCGGAAGGGGTTTCAGTGTGTGGGGAAGGGGTTTCAGTGTGTGGGGAAGGTGTTTTAATGTGTGTGGAAGGGTTTCGGTGTGTGCGGTAGAGGTTTCAGTGTGTGGGGAAGGGGTTTCAGTTTGTGGGGAAGGTGTTTCAGTGTGTGCGGAAGGGGTTTCAGTGTGTGGGGATGCGGTTTCAGTGTGTGGGGAATGGGTTTCAGTGTGTGGGGAAGGAGTTTCAGTGTGTGGGGATGGGTTTCACTGTATGCGGAAGGGGTTTCAGTGTGTGGGAAAGGTGTTTCAGTCTGTGGGGAAGGTGTTTCAGTGTGTGGGAAGGGGTTTGAGTGTGTGGGTATGTGTTTTAGTGTGTGGGGAAGGGGTTTCAGTGTGTGGGGATGTGTTTCAGTGTGTGGGGAAGGTATTTCTGTGTTTGGGGAAGGGTTTCACTGTGTGATGATGGTGTTTCAGGTGTGTGCAGAAGGGGTTTCAGTGTGTGCGGAAGGCATTTCAGTGTGTGGGGAATGGGTTTCAGTATGTGGGGAAGGGGTTTCAGTGTGTGGGGAATGTGTTTCAGTGTGTGGTGAAGGGGTATCAGTGTGTGGGGAAGGTGTTTCAGTGTGTGTGGAAGGGGTTTCAGTGTGTGGGGAAGGGGTTTCAGTGTCTGCGGAAGGTGTTTCAGTGTGTGCCGAAGGTGTTTCATTGTGTGCGGAAGGGTATTCAGTGTGTGGGGAAGGGGTTTCAGTGTGTGGAAGGGGGTTTCAGTGTGTGGGGATGGGTTTAACTGTGCGTGGAAGGGGTTTCAGTGTGTGGGGAAGTTGTTTCAGTGTGTGGGGAAGGGGTTTCAGTATGTGGGGAAGGGGTTTCAGTGTGTGGGGAAGGGTTTCAGTGAGTGGAAAGGGGGGTCAGTGTGTGGGGAAGGGGTTTCAGTGTGTGGGGAAGGGGTTTCAGTATGTGGGGAAGGGGTTTCAGTGTGTGGGGAAGTGTTTCAGTGTGTGGGGGAAGGATTACAGTGTCTGGGGACGGGGTTTCAGTGTGTGGGAAAGGGGTTTCCGTGCGTGGGGAAGGGTTTTCAGTGTGTGCGGAAGGGGTTTCAGTGTGTGGGGAAGGGTTTCAGTGTGTGGGGAAGGTGTTTCATTGTGTGGGGAAGAGGTTTCATTATGTGGGGAAGGGTTTCACTGAGTGCACAAGGGGTTTCAGTGTTTGGGGAAGGGGTTTCAGTCCGTGGTGAAGGTGTTTCAGTGTGTGGGGATGTGTTTCAGTGTGTGGGGAAGGCGTTTCAGTGTGTGGGGACGTGTTTCAGTTTGTGGGGAAGGGGTTTCAGTGTGTGGGGATGTGTTTCAGTGTGTGGGGAAGGGGTTGCAGTGTGTGGGGAAGGTGTTTCAGTGTGTGTTGAAGTGGTTTCAGAGTGTGGGGTGGCGTTTCAGTGTGTGGGGAAGGGGTTTCAATGTGTGGGGAAGGGGTTTCAGTGTGTGGGGATGTGATTCAGTGTGTGGAGAAGGGGTTTCAGTGTGTGGGGAAGGGGTTTCCGTGAGTGGCGAAGGGTTTCACTGTGTGCGGAAGGGGTTTCAGTGTGTGGGGAAGGGGTTTCAGTGTGTGGGGACGGTGTTTCAGTGTTTGCGGAAGGGGTTTCAGTGTGTGGGGAAGGGGTTTCAGTGTGTGGGGAAGGGGTTTCAGTGTGTGGGGAAGCGTTTCACTGTGTGCGGAAGGGGTTTCAGTGTGTGGGGAGGGGGTTTCAGTGTGTTGGGAAGGTGTTTCAGTGTGTGTGGAAGGGGTTTCAGTGTGTGGGGAAGGGGTTTCAGTGTCTGCGGAAGGTGTTTCAGTGTGTGCCGAAGGTGTTTCATTGTGTGCGGACGGGTATTCAGTGTGTGCGGAAGGGGTTTCAGTGTGTGGGGAGGGGGTTTCAGTGTGTGGGGATGGGTTTAACTGTGCGTGGAAGGGGTTTCAGTGTGTGGGGAAGTTGTTTCAGTGTGTGGGGAAGGGGTTTCAGTATGTGGGGAAGGGGTTTCAGTGTGTGGGGAAAGGTTTCAGTGAGTGGGGAAGGGGTCAGTGTGTGGGGAAGGGGTTTCAGTGTGTGGGGAAGGGGTTTCAGTGGGTGGGGAAGGGCTTTCAGTGTGTGGGGAAGTGTTTCAGTGTGTGGGGAAGGATTACAGTGTCTGGGGACGGGGTTTCAGTGTGTGGGAAAGGGGTTTCCGTGTGTGGGGAAGGGTTTCAGTGTGTGCAGAAGGGGTTTCAGTGTGTGGGGAAGGGTTTCAGTGTGTGGGGAAGGTGTTTCAGTGTGTGGGGAAGGGGTTTCAGTATGTGGGGAAGGGTTTCACTGAGTGCACAAGGGGTTTCAGTGTTTGGGGAAGGGGTTTCAGTCTGTGGTGAAGGTGTTTCAGTGTGTGGGGATGTGTTTCAGTGTGTGGGGAAGGCGTTTCAGTGTGTGGGGATGTGTTTCAGTTTGTGGTGAAGGGGTTTCAGTGTGTCGGGATGTGTTTCAGTGTGTGGGGAATGGGTTGCAGTGTGTGGGGAAGGTGTTTCAGTGTGTGTTGAAGGGGTTTCAGTGTGTGGGGAGGCGTTTCAGTGTGTGGGGAAGGGGTTTCTGTGTGTGGGGAAGGGGTTTCAGTGTGTGGGGATGTGATTCAATGTATGGAGAAGGGGTTTCAGTGTGTGGGGAAGGGGTTTCCGTGTGTGGCGAAGGGGTTTCAGTGTCTGCAGAAGGGGTTTCAGTGTGTGTGGGATGTGTTTCAGTGTGTGGGGAAGGTGTTTCATTGTGTGGGGAAGGTGTTTCATTGTGTGCGGAAGGGTATTCAGTGTGTCGGGAAGGTGTTTCAGTGTGTGGGGAAGGGGTTTCAGTGTATGGGGAAGGGTTTCACTGAGTGCACAAGGGGTTTCAGTATTTGGGGAAGGGGTTTCAGTTTGTGGTGAAGGTGTTTCAGTCTGTGGGGATGTGTTTCAGTGTGTGGGGAAGGCGTTTCAGTGTGTGGGGATGTGTTTCAGTTTGTGGGGAAGGGGTTTCAGTGTGTGGGGATGTGTTTCAGTGTGTGGGGAAGGGTTTGCAGTGTCTGGGGAAGGTGTTTCAGTGTGTGTTGAAGGGGTCTCAGTGTGTGGGGAGGCGTTTCAGTGTGTGGGGATGTGTTTCAGTGCGTGGGGAAAGTGTTTCAGTTTGTGCTGAAGAAGTTTCAGTTTCTGCGGAAGGTGTTTCAGTGTGTGGGGAAGGGGTTTCAGTGTGTGGGGAAGGGGATTCTGTGTGTGGGGAAAGTGTTTATTGTGTGGGGAAGATGTTTCATTGTGTGTGGAAGGGTATTCAGTGTGTGTGGAAGGGGTTTCAGTGTGTGGGGAAGGGGATTCTGTGTGTGGGGAAGGTGTTTCATTGTGTGGGGAAGGTGTTTCATTGTGTGTGGAAGGGTATTCAGTGTGTGGGGAAGGGGTTTCAGTGTGTGCGGAAGGGGTTTCAGTGTGTTGGGAAGGTGTTACAGTGTGTGGGGAAAGGGGTTCAGTATGTGGGGTAGGGGTTTCAGTGTGTGGGGAAGGGTTTCAGTGTATGCCTAAGGGGTTTCAGTGTGTGGGGAAGTTGTTTCAGTGTGTGGGGAAGGGTTTCAGTGTGTGGGGAAGGGGTTTCAGTTTTTGGGGAAGGTGTTTCATTGTGTGGGAAGGGGTTTCAGAGTGTGGGTAATGGTTTCAGTGTGTGGGAAAGGGGTTTCAGGGAGGGGGAAGGGGTTTCAGAGTGTGGGGAAAGGTTTCAGTGGGTGGGGAAGGTGTTTCAGTGTGTGTGGAAGGGGTTTCAGTGTGTGGGGATGTGATTCAGTGTGTGGAGAAGGGGTTTCAGTGTGTGGGGAAGGGGATTCCGTGTGTGGGGAAGGGTTTCACTGTGTGCGGAAGGGGTTTCAGTGTGTGGGGAAGGGGTTTCAGTGTGTGGGGAAGGTGTTTCAGTGTGTGCGGAAGGGGTTTCAGTGTGTGGGGAAGGGGTGTCAGTGTGTGGGGAAGGTGTTTCAGTGTGTGTGGAAGGGGTTTCAGTGTGTGCGGTAGAGGTTTCAGTGTGTGGGGAAGGGGTTTCAGTTTGTGGGCAAGGTGTTTCAGTGTGTGCGGAAGGGGTTTCAGTGTGTGGGGATGCGGTTTCAGTGTGTGGGGAAGGGGTTTCAGTGTGTGGGGAAGGGGTTTCAGTGTGTGGGGATGGGTTTCACTGTGTGCGGAAGGGGTTTCAGTGTGTGGGGAAGGTGTTTCAGTGTGTGGAGAAGGCGTTTCAGTGTGTGGGAAGGGGTTTCAGTGTGTGGGTATGTGTTTTAGTTTGTGGGGAAGGGGTTTCAGTGTGTGGGGATGTGTTTCAGTGTGTGGGGAAGGTATTTCAGTGTGTGGGGAAGGGTTTCACTGTGTGGGGATGGTGTTTCAGTGTGTGCAGAAGGGGTTTCAGTGTGTGCGGAAGGCATTTCAGTGTGTGGGGAATGGGTTTCTGTATGTGGGGAAGGGGTTTCAGTGTGTGGGGAATGTGTTTCAGTGCGTGGTGAAGGGGTATCAGTGTGTGGGGAAGGTGTTTCAGTGTGTGGGGAAGCGTTTCACTGTGTGCGGAAGGGGTTTCAGTGTGTGGGGAGGGGATTTCAGTGAGTGGGGAAGGTGTTTCAGTGTGTGTGGAAGGGGTTTCAGTGTGTGGGGAAGGGGTTTCAGTGTCTGCGGAAGGTGTTTCAGTGTGTGCCGAAGGTGTTTCATTGTGTGCGGAAGGGTATTCTGTGTGTGGGGAAGGGGTTTCAGTGTGTGGGGATGGGTTTCAGTGTGTGGGGATGGGTTTCAGTGTGTGCCTAAGGGGTTTCAGTGTGTGGGGAATGTGTTTCAGTGTGTGGGGAAGGGTTTCAGTGTGTGGGGAAGGGGTTTCAGTGTTTGGGGAAGGTGTTTCATTGTGTGGGGAAGGGGTTTCAGAGTGTGGGTAATGGTTTCAGTTTGTGGGAAAGGGATTTCAGGGAGGGGGAAGGGGTTTCAGAGTGTGGGGAAGGGTTTCAGTGTGTGGGGAAGGGGTTTCAGTGTGTGGGGAAGTGGTTTCAGTTTGTGGGGATGTGATTCAGTGTGTGGAGAAGGGGTTTCAGTGTGTGGGGAAGGGGTTTCCGTGTGTGGGGAAGGGTTTCACTGTGTGCGGAAGGGGTTTCAGTGTGTGGGGAAGGAGTTTCAGTGTGTGGGGAAGGTGTTTCAGTGTTTGCGGAAGGGGTTTCAGTGTGTGGGGAAGGGGTTTCAGTGTGTGGGGAAGGTGTTTTAATGTGTGTGGAAGGGGTTTCAGTGTGTGCGGTAGAGGTTTCAGTGTGTGGAGAAGGGGTTTCAGTTTGTGGGGAAGGTGTTTCAGTGTGTGCGGAAGGGGTTTCAGTGTGTGGGGATGCGGTTTCAGTGTGTGGGGAAGGGGTTTCAGTGTGTGGGGAAGGGGTTTCAGTGTGTGGGGATGGGTTTCACTGTGTGCGGAAGGGGTTTCAGTGTGTGGGGAAGGTGTTTCAGTCTGTGGGGAAGGTGTTTCAGTGTGTGGGAAGGGGTTTGAGTGTGTGGGTATGTGTTTTAGTGTGTGGGGAAGGGGTTTCAGTGTGTGGGGATGTGTTTCAGTGTGTGGGGAAGGTATTTCTGTGTTTGGGGAAGGGTTTCACTGTGTGGTGATGGTGTTTCAGTGTGTGCAGAAGGGGTTTCAGTGTGTGCGGAAGGCATTTCAGTGTGTGGGGAATGGGTTTCAGTATGTGGGGAAGGGGTTTCAGTGTGTCGGGATGTGTTTCAGTGTGTGGGGAATGGGTTGCAGTGTGTGGGGAAGGTGTTTCAGTGTGTGTTGAAGGGGTTTCAGTGTGTGGGGAGGCGTTTCAGTGTGTGGGGAAGGGGTTTCAGTGTGTGGGGAAGGGGTTTCCGTGTGTGGCGAAGGGGTTTCAGTGTCTGCAGAAGGGGTTTCAGTGTGTGTGGGATGTGTTTCAGTGTGTGGGGAAGGTGTTTCATTGTGTGGGGAAGGTGTTTCATTGTGTGCGGAAGGGTATTCAGTGTGTCGGGAAGGTGTTTCAGTGTGTGGGGAAGGGGTTTCAGTGTATGGGGAAGGGTTTCACTGAGTGCACAAGGGGTTTCAGTGTTTGGGGAAGGGGTTTCAGTTTGTGGTGAAGGTGTTTCAGTCTGTGGGGATGTGTTTCAGTGTGTGGGGAAGGCGTTTCAGTGTGTGGGGATGTGTTTCAGTTTGTGGGGAAGGGGTTTCAGTGTGTGGGGATGTGTTTCAGTGTGTGGGGAAGGGTTTGCAGTGTGTGGGGAAGGTGTTTCAGTGTGTGTTGAAGGGGTCTCAGTTTGTGGGGAGGCGTTTCAGTGTGTGGGGATGTGTTTCAGTGCGTGGGGAAAGTGTTTCAGTTTGTGCTGAAGAAGTTTCAGTTTCTGCGGAAGGTGTTTCAGTGTGTGGGGAAGGGGTTTCAGTGTGTGGGGAAGGGGATTCTGTGTGTGGGGAAAGTGTTTATTGTGTGGGGAAGATGTTTCATTGTGTGTGGAAGGGTATTCAGTGTGTGTGGAAGGGGTTTCAGTGTGTGGGGAAGGGGATTCTGTGTGTGGGGAAGGTGTTTCATTGTGTGGGGAAGGTGTTTCATTGTGTGTGGAAGGGTATTCAGTGTGTGGGGAAGGGGTTTCAGTGTGTGCGGAAGGGGTTTCAGTGTGTTGGGAAGGTGTTACAGTGTGTGGGGAAAGGGGTTCAGTATGTGGGGTAGGGGTTTCAGTGTGTGGGGAAGGGTTTCAGTGTATGCCTAAGGGGTTTCAGTGTGTGGGGAAGTTGTTTCAGTGTGTGGGGAAGGGTTTCAGTGTGTGGGGAAGGGGTTTCAGTTTTTGGGGAAGGTGTTTCATTGTGTGGGGAAGGGGTTTCAGAGTGCGGGGTAATGGTTTCAGTGTGTGGGAAAGGGGTTTCAGGGAGGGGGAAGGGGTTTCAGAGTGTGGGGAAAGGTTTCAGTGGGTGGGGAAGGTGTTTCAGTGTGTGTGGAAGGGGTTTCAGTGTGTGGGGATGTGATTCAGTGTGTGGAGAAGGGGTTTCAGTGTGTGGGGAAGGGGATTCCGTGTGTGGGGAAGGGTTTCACTGTGTGCGGAAGGGGTTTCAGTGTGTGGGGAAGGGGTTTCAGTGTGTGGGGAAGGTGTTTCAGTGTGTGCGGAAGGGGTTTCAGTGTGTGGGGAAGGGGTGTCAGTGTGTGGGGAAGGTGTTTCAGTGTGTGTGGAAGGGGTTTCAGTGTGTGCGGTAGAGGTTTCAGTGTGTGGGGAAGGGGTTTCAGTTTGTGGGCAAGGTGTTTCAGTGTGTGCGGAAGGGGTTTCAGTGTGTGGGGATGCGGTTTCAGTGTGTGGGGAAGGGGTTTCAGTGTGTGGGGAAGGGGTTTCAGTGTGTGGGGATGGGTTTCACTGTGTGCGGAAGGGGTTTCAGTGTGTGGGGAAGGTGTTTCAGTGTGTGGAGAAGGCGTTTCAGTGTGTGGGAAGGGGTTTCAGTGTGTGGGTATGTGTTTTAGTTTGTGGGGAAGGGGTTTCAGTGTGTGGGGATGTGTTTCAGTGTGTGGGGAAGGTATTTCAGTGTGTGGGGAAGGGTTTCACTGTGTGGGGATGGTGTTTCAGTGTGTGCAGAAGGGGTTTCAGTGTGTGCGGAAGGCATTTCAGTGTGTGGGGAATGGGTTTCTGTATGTGGGGAAGGGGTTTCAGTGTGTGGGGAATGTGTTTCAGTGCGTGGTGAAGGGGTATCAGTGTGTGGGGAAGGTGTTTCAGTGTGTGGGGAAGCGTTTCACTGTGTGCGGAAGGGGTTTCAGTGTGTGGGGAGGGGATTTCAGTGTGTGGGGAAGGTGTTTCAGTGTGTGTGGAAGGGGTTTCAGTGTGTGGGGAAGGGGTTTCAGTGTCTGCGGAAGGTGTTTCAGTGTGTGCCGAAGGTGTTTCATTGTGTGCGGAAGGGTATTATGTTGTGTGGGAAGGGGTTTCAGTGTGTGGGGATGGGTTTCAGTGTGTGGGGATGGGTTTCAGTGTGTGCCTAAGGGGTTTCAGTGTGTGGGGGAATGTGTTTCAGTGTGTGGGGAAGGGTTTCAGTGTGTGGGGAAGGGGTTTCAGTGTTTGGGGAAGGTGTTTCATTGTGTGGGGAAGGGGTTTCAGAGTGTGGGTAATGGTTTCAGTTTGTGGGAAAGGGATTTCAGGGAGGGGGAAGGGGTTTCAGAGTGTGGGGAAGGGTTTCAGTGTGTGGGGAAGGGGTTTCAGTGTGTGGGGAAGTGGTTTCAGTTTGTGGGGATGTGATTCAGTGTGTGGAGAAGGGGTTTCAGTGTGTGGGGGAAGGGGTTTCCGTGTGTGGGGAAGGGTTTCACTGTGTGCGGAAGGGGGTTTCAGTGTGTGGGGAAGGAGTTTCAGTGTGTGGGGAAGGTGTTTCAGTGTTTGCGGAAGGGGTTTCAGTGTGTGGGGAAGGGGTTTCAGTGTGTGGGGAAGGTGTTTTAATGTGTGTGGAAGGGGTTTCAGTGTGTGCGGTAGAGGTTTCAGTGTGTGGAGAAGGGGTTTCAGTTTGTGGGGAAGGTGTTTCAGTGTGTGCGGAAGGGGTTTCAGTGTGTGGGGATGCGGTTTCAGTGTGTGGGGAAGGGGTTTCAGTGTGTGGGGAAGGGGTTTCAGTGTGTGGGGATGGGTTTCACTGTGTGCGGAAGGGGTTTCAGTGTGTGGGGAAGGTGTTTCAGTCCTGTGGGGAAGGTGTTTCAGTGTGTGGAAGGGGTTTGAGTGTGTGGGGTATGTGTTTTAGTGTGTGGGGAAGGGGTTTCAGTGTGTGGGGATGTGTTTCAGTGTGTGGGGAAGGTATTTCTGTGTTTGGGGAAGGGTTTCACTGTGTGGTGATGGTGTTTCAGTGTGTGCAGAAGGGGTTTCAGTGTGTGCGGAAGGCATTTCAGTGTGTGGGGAATGGGTTTCAGTATGTGGGGAAGGGGTTTCAGTGTGTGGGGAATGTGTTTCAGTGTGTGGTGAAGGGGTATCAGTGTGTGGGGAAGGTGTTTCAGTGTGTGGGGAAGCGTTTCACTGTGTGAGGAAGGGGTTTCAATGTGTGGGGAGGGGGTTTCAGTGTGTGGGGAAGGTGTTTCAGTGTGTGTGGAAGGGGTTTCAGTGTGTGGGGAAGGGGTTTCAGTGTCTGCGGAAGGTGTTTCAGTGTGTGCCGAAGGTGTTTCATTGTGTGCGGAAGGGTATTCAGTGTGTGGGGAAGGGGTTTCAGTGTGTGGGGAGGGGGTTTCAGTGTGTGGGGATGGCGTTTCAGTGTGTGGGAAGGGGTTTCAGTGTGTGGGTATGTGTTTTAGTTTGTGGGGAAGGGGTTTCAGTGTGTGGGGATGTGTTTCAGTGTGTGGGGAAGGTATTTCAGTGTGTGGGGAAGGGTTTCACTGTGTGGGGATGGTGTTTCAGTGTGTGCAGAAGGGGTTTCAGTGTGTGCGGAAGGCATTTCAGTGTGTGGGGAATGGGTTTCTGTATGTGGGGAAGGGGTTTCAGTGTGTGGGGAATGTGTTTCAGTGCGTGGTGAAGGGGTATCAGTGTGTGGGGAAGGTGTTTCAGTGTGTGGGGAAGCGTTTCACTGTGTGCGGAAGGGGTTTCAGTGTGTGGGGAGGGGATTTCAGTGTGTGGGGAAGGTGTTTCAGTGTGTGTGGAAGGGGTTTCAGTGTGTGGGGAAGGGGTTTCAGTGTCTGCGGAAGGTGTTTCAGTGTGTGCCGAAGGTGTTTCATTGTGTGCGGAAGGGTATTATGTGTGTGGGGAAGGGGTTTCAGTGTGTGGGGATGGGTTTCAGTGTGTGGGGATGGGTTTCAGTGTGTGCCTAAGGGGTTTCAGTGTGTGGGGAATGTGTTTCAGTGTGTGGGGAAGGGTTTCAGTGTGTGGGGAAGGGGTTTCAGTGTTTGGGGAAGGTGTTTCATTGTGTGGGGAAGGGGTTTCAGAGTGTGGGTAATGGTTTCAGTTTGTGGGAAAGGGATTTCAGGGAGGGGGAAGGGGTTTCAGAGTGTGGGGAAGGGTTTCAGTGTGTGGGGAAGGGGTTTCAGTGTGTGGGGAAGTGGTTTCAGTTTGTGGGGATGTGATTCAGTGTGTGGAGAAGGGGTTTCAGTGTGTGGGGAAGGGGTTTCCGTGTGTGGGGAAGGGTTTCACTGTGTGCGGAAGGGGTTTCAGTGTGTGGGGAAGGAGTTTCAGTGTGTGGGGAAGGTGTTTCAGTGTTTGCGGAAGGGGTTTCAGTGTGTGGGGAAGGGGTTTCAGTGTGTGGGGAAGGTGTTTTAATGTGTGTGGAAGGGGTTTCAGTGTGTGCGGTAGAGGTTTCAGTGTGTGGAGAAGGGGTTTCAGTTTGTGGGGAAGGTGTTTCAGTGTGTGCGGAAGGGGTTTCAGTGTGTGGGGATGCGGTTTCAGTGTGTGGGGAAGGGGTTTCAGTGTGTGGGGAAGGGGTTTCAGTGTGTGGGGATGGGTTTCACTGTGTGCGGAAGGGGTTTCAGTGTGTGGGGAAGGTGTTTCAGTCTGTGGGGAAGGTGTTTCAGTGTGTGGGAAGGGGTTTGAGTGTGTGGGTATGTGTTTTAGTGTGTGGGGAAGGGGTTTCAGTGTGTGGGGATGTGTTTCAGTGTGTGGGGAAGGTATTTCTGTGTTTGGGGAAGGGTTTCACTGTGTGGTGATGGTGTTTCAGTGTGTGCAGAAGGGGTTTCAGTGTGTGCGGAAGGCATTTCAGTGTGTGGGGAATGGGTTTCAGTATGTGGGGAAGGGGTTTCAGTGTGTGGGGAATGTGTTTCAGTGTGTGGTGAAGGGGTATCAGTGTGTGGGGAAGGTGTTTCAGTGTGTGGGGAAGCGTTTCACTGTGTGAGGAAGGGGTTTCAATGTGTGGGGAGGGGGTTTCAGTGTGTGGGGAAGGTGTTTCAGTGTGTGTGGAAGGGGTTTCAGTGTGTGGGGAAGGGGTTTCAGTGTCTGCGGAAGGTGTTTCAGTGTGTGCCGAAGGTGTTTCATTGTGTGCGGAAGGGTATTCAGTGTGTGGGGAAGGGGTTTCAGTGTGTGGGGAGGGGGTTTCAGTGTGTGGGGATGGGTTTAACTGTGCGCGGAAGGGGTTTCAGTGTGTGGGGAAGTTGTTTCAGTGTGTAGGGAAGGGGTTTCAGTATGTGGGGAAGGGGTTTCAGTGTTTGGGGAAGGGTTTCAGTGAGTGGGAAAGGGGGTCAGTGTGTGGGGAAGGGGTTTCAGTGTGTGGGGAAGGGGTTTCAGTATGTGGGGAAGGGGTTTCAGTGTGTGGGGAAGTGTTTCAGTGTGTGGGGAAGGATTACAGTGTCTGGGGACGGGGTTTCAGTGTGTGGGAAAGGGGTTTCCGTGCGTGGGGAAGGGTTTCAGTGTGTGCGGAAGGGGTTTCAGTTTGTGGGGAAGGGTTTCAGTGTGTGGGGAAGGTGTTTCAGAGTGTGGGGAAGAGGTTTCATTATGTGGGGAAGGGTTTCACTGAGTGCACAAGGGGTTTCAGTGTTTGGGGAAGGGGTTTCAGTCTGTGGTGAATGTGTTTCAGTGTGTGGGGATGTGTTTCAGTGTGTGGGGAAGGCGTTTCAGTGTGTGGGGCCGTGTTTCAGTTTGTGGGGAAGGGGTTTCAGTGTGTGGGGATGTGTTTCAGTGTGTGGGGAAGGGGTTGCAGTGTGTGGGGAAGGTGTTTCAGTGTGTGTTGAAGGGGTTTCAGAGTGTGGGGTGGCGTTTCACTGTGTGGGGAAGGGGTTTCAATGTGTGGGGAAGGGGTTTCAGTGTGTGGGGATGTGATTCAGTGTGTGGAGAAGGGGTTTCAGTGTGTGGGGAAGGGGTTTCCGTGTGTGGCGAAGGGTTTCACTGTGTGCGGAAGGTGTTTCAGTGTGTGGGGAAGGGGTTTCAGTGTGTGGGGACGGTGTTTCAGTGTGTGCGGAAGGGGTTTCAGTGTGTGGGGAAGGGGTTTCAGTGTGTGGGGAAGGGGTTTCAGTGTGTGGGGAAGCGTTTCACTGTGTGCGGAAGGGGTTTCAGTGTGTGGGGAGGGGGTTTCAGTGTGTGGGGAAGGTGTTTCAGTGTGTGTGGAAGGGGTTTCAGTGTGTGGGGAAGGGGTTTCAGTGTGTGCGGAAGGGGTTTCAGTGTGTGGGGAGGGGGTTTCAGTGTGTGGGGATGGGTTTAACTGTGCGTGGAAGGGGTTTCAGTGTGTGGGGAAGTTGTTTCAGTGTGTGGGGAAGGGGTTTCAGTATGTGGGGAAGGGGTTTCAGTGTGTGGGGAAGGGGTTTCAGTGGGTGGGGAAGGGGTTTCAGTGTGTGGGGAAGTGTTTCAGTGTGTGGGGAAGGATTACAGTGTCTGGTGACGGGGTTTCAGTGTGTGGGAAAGGGGTTTCCGTGTGTGGGGAAGGGTTTCAGTGTGTGCGGAAGGGGTTTCAGTGTGTGGGGAAGGGTTTCAGTGTTTGGGGAAGGTGTTTCAGTGTGTGGGGAAGGGGTTTCAGTATGTGGGGAAGGGTTTCACTGAGTGCACAAGGGGTTTCAGTGTTTGGGGAAGGGGTTTCAGTCTGTGGTGAAGGTGTTTCAGTGTGTGGGGATGTGTTTCAGTGTGTGGGGAAGGCGTTTCAGTGTGTGGGGATGTGTTTCAGTTTGTGGGGAAGGGGTTTCAGTGTGTGGGGATGTGTTTCAGTGTGTGGGGAAGGGGTTGCAGTGTGTGGGGAAGGTGTTTCAGTGTGTGTTGAAGGGGTTTCAGTGTGTGGGGAGGCGTTTCAGTGTGTGGGGAAGGGGCTTCAGTGTGTGGGGAAGGGGTTTCAGTGTGTGGGGATGTGATTCAGTGTGTGGAGAAGGGGTTTCAGTGTGTGGGGAAGGGGTTTCCGTGTGTGGCGAAGGGGTTTCAGTGTCTGCAGAAGGGGTTTCAGTGTGTGTGGAATGTGTTTCAGTGTGTGGGGAAGGGGTTTCAGTGTGTGGGGAAGGTGTTTCATTGTGTGCGGAAGTGGTTTCAGTTTGTGGGGAAGGGGATTCAGTGTGTGGGGAAGGTGTTTCATTGTGTGGGGAAGGTGTTTCATTGTGTGCGGAAGGGTATTCAGTGTGTGGGGAAGTGGTTTCAGTGTGTGGGGAGGGGGATTCAGTTTGTGTGGATGGGTTTAACTGTGCGCGGAAGGTGTTTCAGTGTGTGGGGAAGTTGTTTCAGTGTGTGGGGAAGGGGTTTCAGTATGTGGGGAAGGGGTTTCCGTGTGTGGGGAAGTGTTTCAGTGTGGGCGGAAGGGGTTTCAGTGTGTGGGGAAGGGTTTCAGTGTGTGGGGAAGGTGTTTCAGTGTGTGGGGAAGGGGTTTCAGTGTATGGGGAAGGGTTTCACTGAGTGCACAAGGGGTTTCAGTGTTTGGGGAAGGGGTTTCAGTTTGTGGTGAAGGTGTTTCAGTGTGTGGGGATGTGTTTCAGTTTGTGGGGAAGGCGTTTCAGTGTGTGGGGATGTCTTTCAGTTTGTGGGGAAGGGGTTTCAGTGTGTGGGGATGTGTTTCAGTGTGTGGGGAAGGGTTTGCAGTGTCTGGGGA
Source organism: Heterodontus francisci (assembly GCF_036365525.1). Lineage (NCBI taxonomy): Eukaryota > Metazoa > Chordata > Chondrichthyes > Heterodontiformes > Heterodontidae > Heterodontus > Heterodontus francisci. The sequence goes on from NW_027141035.1 coordinate 42,024, forward strand.
CGGGGTTTCAGTGTGTGGGAAAGGGGTTTCCGTGTGTGGGGAGGCGTTTCAGTGTGTGGGGATGTGTTTCAGTGCGTGGGGAAAGTGTTTCAGTTTTTGCTGAAGAATTTTCAGTTTCTGCGGAAGGTGTTTCAGTGTGTGGGGAAGGGGTTTCAGTGTGTGGGGAAGGGGATTCTGTGTGTGGGGAAGGTGTTTCATTGTGTGGGGAAGATGTTTCATTGTGTGTGGAAGATGTTTCATTGTGTGTGGAAGGGGTTTCAGTGTGTGGGGAAGGGGATTCTGTGTGTGGGGAAGGTGTTTCATTGTGTGGGGAAGATGTTTCATTGTGTGTGGAAGGGTATTCAGTGTGTGGGGAAGGGGTTTCAGTGTGTGCGGAAGGGGTTTCAGTGTGTTGGGAAGGTGTTGCAGTGTGTGGGGAAGGGGGTTCAGTATGTGGGGTAGGGGTTTCAGTGTGTGGGGAAGGGTTTCAGTGTGTGGGACAGGCTTTCAGTGTGTGGGGAAGGTGTTTCAGTGTGTGGGGAAGGGTTCTCAGTGTGTGGGGAAGTGTTTCAATGTGTGGGGAAGGGGTTTCAGTGTGTGGGGAAGGGTTACAGTGTGTGGAGACGGGGTTTCAGTGTGTGGCGATGGGGTTTCAGTATGTGGGGAAGGGTTTCAGTGTTTGCGGAAGGGGTTTCAGTGAGTGGGGAAGGGTTCCAGTGTGTGGGGAATGTGTTACAGTGTGTGCGGAAGTGGTTTCAGTGTGTGGGGAAGTTGTTTCAGTGTGTGGGGAAGGGGTTTCAGTATGTGGGGAAGGGGTTTCAGTGTGTGGGGAAAGGTTTCAGTGAGTGGGGAAGGGGGTCAGTGTGTGGGGAAGGGGTTTCAGTGTGTGGGGAAGGGGTTTCAGTGTGTGGGGAAGGCTTTTCAGTGTGTGGGGAAGTGTTTCAGTGTGTGGGGAAGGATTACAGTGTCTGGGGACGGGGTTTCCGTGTGTGGGAAAGGGGTTTCCGTGTGTGGGGAAGGGTTTCAGTGTGTGCGGAAGGGGTTTCAGTGTGTGGGGAAGGGTTTCAGTGTGTGGGGAAGGTGTTTCAGTGTGTGGGAAAGGGGTTTCAGTATGTGGGGAAGGGTTTCACTGAGTGCACAAGGGGTTTCAGTGTTTGGGGAAGGGGTTTCAGTCTGTGGTGAAGGTGTTTCAGTTTGTGGGCATGTGTTTCAGTGTGTGTGGAAGGGGTTTCAGTGTGTGGGGATGTGTTTCAGTTTGTGGGGAAGGGGTTTCAGTGTGTGGGGATGTGTTTCAGTGTGTGGGGAAGGGGTTGCAGTGTGTGGGGAAGGTGTTTCAGTGTGTGTTGAAGGGGTTTCAGTGTGTGGGGAGGCGTTTCAGTGTGTGGGGAAGGGGTTTCAGTGTTTGGGGAAGGGGTTTCAGTGTGTGGGGATGAGATTCAGTGTGTGGAGAAGGGGTTTCAGTGTGTGGGGAAGGGGTTTCCGTGTGTGGCGAAGGGGTTTCAGTGTCTGCAGAAGGGGTTTCAGTGTGTGTGGAATGTGTTTCAGTGTGTGGGGAAGGGGTTTCCGTGTGTGGGGAAGTTGTTTCATTGTGTGCGGAAGTGGTTTCAGTTTGTGGGGAAGGGGATTCAGTGTGTGGGGAAGGTGTTTCATTGTGTGGGGAAGGTGTTTCATTGTGTGCGGAAGGGTATTCAGTGTGTGGGGAAGGGGTTTCAGTGTGTGGGGAGGGGGTTTCAGTTTGTGTGGATGGGTTTAACTGTGCGCGGAAGGGGTTTCAGTGTGTGGGGAAGTTGTTTCAGTGTGTGGGGAAGGGGTTTCAGTATGTGGGGAAGGGGTTTCCGTGTGTGGGGAAGGGTTTCAGTGTGGGCGGAAGGGGTTTCAGTGTGTGGGGCAGGGTTTCAGTGTGTGGTGAAGGTGTTTCAGTGTGTGGGGAAGGGGTTTCAGTGTATGGGGAAGGGTTTCACTGAGTGCACAAGGGGTTTCAGTGTTTGGGGAAGGGGTTTCAGTTTGAGGTGAAGGTGTTTCAGTGTGTGGGGATGTGTTTCAGTGTGTGGGGAAGGCGTTTAAGTGTGTGGGGATGTCTTTCAGTTTGTGGGGAAGGGGTTTCAGTGTGTGGGGATGTGTTTCAGTGTGTGGGGAAGGGTTTGCAGTGTGTGGGGAAGGTGTTTCAGTGTGTGTTGAAGGGGTCTCAGTGTGTGGGGAGGCGTTTCAGTGTGTGGGGATGTGTTTCAGTGCGTGGGGAAAGTGTTTCAGTTTGTGCGGAAGAAGTTTCAGTTTCTGCGGAAGGTGTTTCAGTGTGTGGGGAAGGGGTTTCAGTGTGTGGGGAAGGAGATTCTGTGTGTGGGGAAGGTGTTTCATTGTGTGGGTAAGATGTTTCATTGTGTGTGGAAGGGTATTCAGTGTGTGTGGAAGGGGTTTCAGTGTGTGGGGAAGGGGATTCTGTGTGTGGCGAAGGTGTTTCATTGTGTGGGGAAGGTGTTTCATTGTGTGTGGAAGGGTATTCAGTGTGTGGGGAAGGGGTTTCAGTGTGTGCGGAAGCGGTTTCAGTGTGTTGGGAAGGTGTTACAGTGTGTGGGGAAGGGGGTTCAGTATGTGGGGTAGGGGTTTCAGTGTGTGGGGAAGGGTTTCAGTGTGTGGGGCAGGCTTTCAGTGTGTGGGGAAGGTGTTTCAGTGTGTGGGGAAGGGTTCTCAGTGTGTGGGGAAGTGTTTCAATGTGTGGGGAAGGGGTTTCAGTGTGTGGGGAAGGGTTACAGTGTGTGGAGACGGGGTTTCAGTGTGTGGGGATGGGGTTTCAGTATGTGGGGAAGGGTTTCAGTGTTTGCGGAAGGGGTTTCAGTGAGTGGGGAAGGGTTCCAGTGTGTGGGGAATGTGTTACAGTGTGTGCGGAAGTGGTTTCAGTGTGTGGGGAAGGTGTTTCAGTGTGTGGGGATGGGGTTTCAGTATGTGGGGAAGCGTTTCAGTGTTTGCGGAAGGGGTTTCAGTGAGTGGGGAAGGGTTCCAGTGTGTGGGGAATGTGTTACAGTGTGTGCTCTCTTTAAAAGCCTCCCACATATCACATGTGGATTTACCTTCAAACAGCTGCTCCCAATCTACATTTCCCAGCTCCTGCCGAATTTTGGGATAGTTGGCCTTCCCCCAATTTAGCACTCTTCCTTTAGGACCACTCTCATCTTTGTCCATGAGTATTTTAAAGCTTACGGAATTGTGATCACTATTCCCAAAGTAGTCCCCTACTGAAACTTCAACAACCTGGCCGGGCTCATTCCCCAACACCAGGTCCAGTATGGCCCCTTCCCGAGTTGGACTATTTACATACTGCTCTAGAAAACCTTCCTGGATGCTCCTTACAAATTCTGCTCCATCTGGACCTCTAACACTAAGCGAATCCCAGTCAATGTTGGGAAAATTAAAATCTCCTATCACTACCACCCTGTTGCTCCTACATCTTTCCATAATCTGTTTACATATTTGTACCTCTATCTCACGCTCGCTGTTGGGAGGCCTGTAGTACAGCCCCAACATTGTTACCGCATCCTTCCTATTTCTGAGTTCTGTCCATATTGCCTCACTGCTCGAGTCCTCCATAGTGCCCTCATTCAGCACAGCTGTGATATCCTCTTTGACCACTAATGCAACTCCTCCACCCATTTTACCTCCCTCTCTATCCCGCCTGAAGCATCGATATCCTGGGATATTTAGTTGCCAATCTTGCCCTTCCCTCAACCAATTCTCAGTAATAGCAATAACATCATACTCCCAGGTACTAATCCAAGCCCTAAGTTCATCTGCCTTACCTACTACACTTCTTGCATTAAAACAAATGCACCTCAGACCACCAATCCCTTTATATTCATCATCTGCTCCCTGCCTGCTCTTCCCCTTAGTCACACTGACTTCATTATCTAGTTCCTTACAGGCTTTTGTTACTACCTCCTTACTGTCAACTGACCTCAATTGGTTCCCATTCCCCTGCCACATTAGTTTAAACCCTCCCCAACAGCGTTAGCAAAAGCACCTCCAAGGACATTGGTTCCAGTCCGGCCCAGGTGTAGACCGTCCAATTTGTAATAGTCCCACTTCCCCCAGAACCGGTCCCAATGTCCCAAAAATCTGAACCCCTCCTTCCTGCACCATCTCTCAAGCCACGCATTCATCCTGACTATTCTTTCATTTTTACTCTGACTATCACGTGGCACTGGTAGTAATCCTGAGATTACTACCTCTGAGGTCCTACTTTTTAACTTGGCTCCTAACTCCCTAAACTCTGCTTGTAGGACCTCATCCCGTTTTTCACCTATATCATTAGTGCCTATGTGCACAATGACAACTGGCTGTTCACCCTCCCCCTTTAGAATGTTCTGCAGCCGATCTGAGACGTCCCTGACCCGTGCACCTGGGAGGCAACATACCATTCGGGAGCCTCGTTTTCGACCACAGAACCGCCTATCTACTCCCCTTACAATCGAATCCCCTACGACTATAGCCCTTCCACTCTTTTTCCCGCCCTTCTGAACAGCAGAGCCAACCACGGTGCCATGGACCTGGCTACTGCTGCCTTACCCTGGTGAGCCATCTCCCTCAACAGTATCCAAAACGGTATACTTGTTTTGGAGGGAGATGACCGCAGGGGACTCCTGCACTGCCTTCCTGCTCTTTCTCTGCCTTTTGGTCACCCATTCCCTTTCTCCCTCAGCAATCCTAATCTGCGGTGTGACCAATTCACTAAACGTGCTATCCACGACCTCCTCAGCATCGCGCATGCTCCAAAGTGAGTCCATCCGCAGCTCGAGAGCCGTCATGCGGTCTAACAAGAGCTGCAGCTGGACACACTTCCTGCACGTGAAGGAGTCAGGGTCATCAGCCATGTCCCTGAGCTCCCACATTGAGCAAGAGGAGCATGATACGGGTCTGAGATCTCCTGCCATTTTTAATCTTAAGTTTAAACTTAGTTAAATGAAAAAGGAACGTAAAGTTTTTACCAATCACAATAAAACCAGAGAAATCGAAAAAGCCTTACCTTATAAACACCCCACCGAGTCCTTTTTTTTTGGTGTGTGGGGAAGGGGTTTCAGTGTGTGGGGAAGGGTTACAGTGTGTGGGGACGGGGTTTCAGTGTGTGGGGATGGGGTTTCAGTATGTGGGGAAGGGTTTCAGTGTTTGCGGAAGGGGTTTCAGTGAGTGGGGAAGGGTTCCAGTGTGTGGGGAATGTGTTACAGTGTGTGCGGAAGTGGTTTCAGTCTGTGGGGAAGGTGTTTCAGTGTGTGGGAAGGGGTTTGAGTGTGTGGGTATGTGTTTTAGTGTGTGGGGAAGGGGTTTCAGTGTGTGGGGATGTGTTTCAGTGTGTGGGGAAGGTATTTCTGTGTTTGGGGAAGGGTTTCACTGTGTGGTGATGGTGTTTCAGTGTGTGCAGAAGGGGTTTCAGTGTGTGCGGAAGGCATTTCAGTGTGTGGGGAATGGGTTTCAGTATGTGGGGAAGGGGTTTCAGTGTGTGGGGAATGTGTTTCAGTGTGTGGTGAAGGGGTATCAGTGTGTGGGGAAGGTGTTTCAGTGTGTGGGGAAGCGTTTCACTGTGTGAGGAAGGGGTTTCAATGTGTGGGGAGGGGGTTTCAGTGTGTGGGGAAGGTGTTTCAGTGTGTGTGGAAGGGGTTTCAGTGTGTGGGGAAGGGGTTTCAGTGTCTGCGGAAGGTGTTTCAGTGTGTGCCGAAGGTGTTTCATTGTGTGCGGAAGGGTATTCAGTGTGTGGGGAAGGGGTTTCAGTGTGTGGGGAGGGGGTTTCAGTGTGTGGGGATGGGTTTAACTGTGCGCGGAAGGGGTTTCAGTGTGTGGGGAAGTTGTTTCAGTGTGTAGGGAAGGGGTTTCAGTATGTGGGGAAGGGGTTTCAGTGTTTGGGGAAGGGTTTCAGTGAGTGGGAAAGGGGGTCAGTGTGTGGGGAAGGGGTTTCAGTGTGTGGGGAAGGGGTTTCAGTATGTGGGGAAGGGGTTTCAGTGTGTGGGGAAGTGTTTCAGTGTGTGGGGAAGGATTACAGTGTCTGGGGACGGGGTTTCAGTGTGTGGGAAAGGGGTTTCCGTGCGTGGGGAAGGGTTTCAGTGTGTGCGGAAGGGGTTTCAGTTTGTGGGGAAGGGTTTCAGTGTGTGGGGAAGGTGTTTCAGAGTGTGGGGAAGAGGTTTCATTATGTGGGGAAGGGTTTCACTGAGTGCACAAGGGGTTTCAGTGTTTGGGGAAGGGGTTTCAGTCTGTGGTGAATGTGTTTCAGTGTGTGGGGATGTGTTTCAGTGTGTGGGGAAGGCGTTTCAGTGTGTGGGGCCGTGTTTCAGTTTGTGGGGAAGGGGTTTCAGTGTGTGGGGATGTGTTTCAGTGTGTGGGGAAGGGGTTGCAGTGTGTGGGGAAGGTGTTTCAGTGTGTGTTGAAGGGGTTTCAGAGTGTGGGGTGGCGTTTCACTGTGTGGGGAAGGGGTTTCAATGTGTGGGGAAGGGGTTTCAGTGTGTGGGGATGTGATTCAGTGTGTGGAGAAGGGGTTTCAGTGTGTGGGGAAGGGGTTTCCGTGTGTGGCGAAGGGTTTCACTGTGTGCGGAAGGTGTTTCAGTGTGTGGGGAAGGGGTTTCAGTGTGTGGGGACGGTGTTTCAGTGTGTGCGGAAGGGGTTTCAGTGTGTGGGGAAGGGGTTTCAGTGTGTGGGGAAGGGGTTTCAGTGTGTGGGGAAGCGTTTCACTGTGTGCGGAAGGGGTTTCAGTGTGTGGGGAGGGGGTTTCAGTGTGTGGGGAAGGTGTTTCAGTGTGTGTGGAAGGGGTTTCAGTGTGTGGGGAAGGGGTTTCAGTGTGTGCGGAAGGGGTTTCAGTGTGTGGGGAGGGGGTTTCAGTGTGTGGGGATGGGTTTAACTGTGCGTGGAAGGGGTTTCAGTGTGTGGGGAAGTTGTTTCAGTGTGTGGGGAAGGGGTTTCAGTATGTGGGGAAGGGGTTTCAGTGTGTGGGGAAGGGGTTTCAGTGGGTGGGGAAGGGGTTTCAGTGTGTGGGGAAGTGTTTCAGTGTGTGGGGAAGGATTACAGTGTCTGGTGACGGGGTTTCAGTGTGTGGGAAAGGGGTTTCCGTGTGTGGGGAAGGGTTTCAGTGTGTGCGGAAGGGGTTTCAGTGTGTGGGGAAGGGTTTCAGTGTTTGGGGAAGGTGTTTCAGTGTGTGGGGAAGGGGTTTCAGTATGTGGGGAAGGGTTTCACTGAGTGCACAAGGGGTTTCAGTGTTTGGGGAAGGGGTTTCAGTCTGTGGTGAAGGTGTTTCAGTGTGTGGGGATGTGTTTCAGTGTGTGGGGAAGGCGTTTCAGTGTGTGGGGATGTGTTTCAGTTTGTGGGGAAGGGGTTTCAGTGTGTGGGGATGTGTTTCAGTGTGTGGGGAAGGGGTTGCAGTGTGTGGGGAAGGTGTTTCAGTGTGTGTTGAAGGGGTTTCAGTGTGTGGGGAGGCGTTTCAGTGTGTGGGGAAGGGGCTTCAGTGTGTGGGGAAGGGGTTTCAGTGTGTGGGGATGTGATTCAGTGTGTGGAGAAGGGGTTTCAGTGTGTGGGGAAGGGGTTTCCGTGTGTGGCGAAGGGGTTTCAGTGTCTGCAGAAGGGGTTTCAGTGTGTGTGGAATGTGTTTCAGTGTGTGGGGAAGGGGTTTCAGTGTGTGGGGAAGGTGTTTCATTGTGTGCGGAAGTGGTTTCAGTTTGTGGGGAAGGGGATTCAGTGTGTGGGGAAGGTGTTTCATTGTGTGGGGAAGGTGTTTCATTGTGTGCGGAAGGGTATTCAGTGTGTGGGGAAGTGGTTTCAGTGTGTGGGGAGGGGGATTCAGTTTGTGTGGATGGGTTTAACTGTGCGCGGAAGGTGTTTCAGTGTGTGGGGAAGTTGTTTCAGTGTGTGGGGAAGGGGTTTCAGTATGTGGGGAAGGGGTTTCCGTGTGTGGGGAAGTGTTTCAGTGTGGGCGGAAGGGGTTTCAGTGTGTGGGGAAGGGTTTCAGTGTGTGGGGAAGGTGTTTCAGTGTGTGGGGAAGGGGTTTCAGTGTATGGGGAAGGGTTTCACTGAGTGCACAAGGGGTTTCAGTGTTTGGGGAAGGGGTTTCAGTTTGTGGTGAAGGTGTTTCAGTGTGTGGGGATGTGTTTCAGTTTGTGGGGAAGGCGTTTCAGTGTGTGGGGATGTCTTTCAGTTTGTGGGGAAGGGGTTTCAGTGTGTGGGGATGTGTTTCAGTGTGTGGGGAAGGGTTTGCAGTGTCTGGGGACGGGGTTTCAGTGTGTGGGAAAGGGGTTTCCGTGTGTGGGGAGGCGTTTCAGTGTGTGGGGATGTGTTTCAGTGCGTGGGGAAAGTGTTTCAGTTTTTGCTGAAGAATTTTCAGTTTCTGCGGAAGGTGTTTCAGTGTGTGGGGAAGGGGTTTCAGTGTGTGGGGAAGGGGATTCTGTGTGTGGGGAAGGTGTTTCATTGTGTGGGGAAGATGTTTCATTGTGTGTGGAAGATGTTTCATTGTGTGTGGAAGGGGTTTCAGTGTGTGGGGAAGGGGATTCTGTGTGTGGGGAAGGTGTTTCATTGTGTGGGGAAGATGTTTCATTGTGTGTGGAAGGGTATTCAGTGTGTGGGGAAGGGGTTTCAGTGTGTGCGGAAGGGGTTTCAGTGTGTTGGGAAGGTGTTGCAGTGTGTGGGGAAGGGGGTTCAGTATGTGGGGTAGGGGTTTCAGTGTGTGGGGAAGGGTTTCAGTGTGTGGGACAGGCTTTCAGTGTGTGGGGAAGGTGTTTCAGTGTGTGGGGAAGGGTTCTCAGTGTGTGGGGAAGTGTTTCAATGTGTGGGGAAGGGGTTTCAGTGTGTGGGGAAGGGTTACAGTGTGTGGAGACGGGGTTTCAGTGTGTGGCGATGGGGTTTCAGTATGTGGGGAAGGGTTTCAGTGTTTGCGGAAGGGGTTTCAGTGAGTGGGGAAGGGTTCCAGTGTGTGGGGAATGTGTTACAGTGTGTGCGGAAGTGGTTTCAGTGTGTGGGGAAGTTGTTTCAGTGTGTGGGGAAGGGGTTTCAGTATGTGGGGAAGGGGTTTCAGTGTGTGGGGAAAGGTTTCAGTGAGTGGGGAAGGGGGTCAGTGTGTGGGGAAGGGGTTTCAGTGTGTGGGGAAGGGGTTTCAGTGTGTGGGGAAGGCTTTTCAGTGTGTGGGGAAGTGTTTCAGTGTGTGGGGAAGGATTACAGTGTCTGGGGACGGGGTTTCCGTGTGTGGGAAAGGGGTTTCCGTGTGTGGGGAAGGGTTTCAGTGTGTGCGGAAGGGGTTTCAGTGTGTGGGGAAGGGTTTCAGTGTGTGGGGAAGGTGTTTCAGTGTGTGGGAAAGGGGTTTCAGTATGTGGGGAAGGGTTTCACTGAGTGCACAAGGGGTTTCAGTGTTTGGGGAAGGGGTTTCAGTCTGTGGTGAAGGTGTTTCAGTTTGTGGGCATGTGTTTCAGTGTGTGTGGAAGGGGTTTCAGTGTGTGGGGATGTGTTTCAGTTTGTGGGGAAGGGGTTTCAGTGTGTGGGGATGTGTTTCAGTGTGTGGGGAAGGGGTTGCAGTGTGTGGGGAAGGTGTTTCAGTGTGTGTTGAAGGGGTTTCAGTGTGTGGGGAGGCGTTTCAGTGTGTGGGGAAGGGGTTTCAGTGTTTGGGGAAGGGGTTTCAGTGTGTGGGGATGAGATTCAGTGTGTGGAGAAGGGGTTTCAGTGTGTGGGGAAGGGGTTTCCGTGTGTGGCGAAGGGGTTTCAGTGTCTGCAGAAGGGGTTTCAGTGTGTGTGGAATGTGTTTCAGTGTGTGGGGAAGGGGTTTCCGTGTGTGGGGAAGTTGTTTCATTGTGTGCGGAAGTGGTTTCAGTTTGTGGGGAAGGGGATTCAGTGTGTGGGGAAGGTGTTTCATTGTGTGGGGAAGGTGTTTCATTGTGTGCGGAAGGGTATTCAGTGTGTGGGGAAGGGGTTTCAGTGTGTGGGGAGGGGGTTTCAGTTTGTGTGGATGGGTTTAACTGTGCGCGGAAGGGGTTTCAGTGTGTGGGGAAGTTGTTTCAGTGTGTGGGGAAGGGGTTTCAGTATGTGGGGAAGGGGTTTCCGTGTGTGGGGAAGGGTTTCAGTGTGGGCGGAAGGGGTTTCAGTGTGTGGGGCAGGGTTTCAGTGTGTGGTGAAGGTGTTTCAGTGTGTGGGGAAGGGGTTTCAGTGTATGGGGAAGGGTTTCACTGAGTGCACAAGGGGTTTCAGTGTTTGGGGAAGGGGTTTCAGTTTGAGGTGAAGGTGTTTCAGTGTGTGGGGATGTGTTTCAGTGTGTGGGGAAGGCGTTTAAGTGTGTGGGGATGTCTTTCAGTTTGTGGGGAAGGGGTTTCAGTGTGTGGGGATGTGTTTCAGTGTGTGGGGAAGGGTTTGCAGTGTGTGGGGAAGGTGTTTCAGTGTGTGTTGAAGGGGTCTCAGTGTGTGGGGAGGCGTTTCAGTGTGTGGGGATGTGTTTCAGTGCGTGGGGAAAGTGTTTCAGTTTGTGCGGAAGAAGTTTCAGTTTCTGCGGAAGGTGTTTCAGTGTGTGGGGAAGGGGTTTCAGTGTGTGGGGAAGGAGATTCTGTGTGTGGGGAAGGTGTTTCATTGTGTGGGTAAGATGTTTCATTGTGTGTGGAAGGGTATTCAGTGTGTGTGGAAGGGGTTTCAGTGTGTGGGGAAGGGGATTCTGTGTGTGGCGAAGGTGTTTCATTGTGTGGGGAAGGTGTTTCATTGTGTGTGGAAGGGTATTCAGTGTGTGGGGAAGGGGTTTCAGTGTGTGCGGAAGCGGTTTCAGTGTGTTGGGAAGGTGTTACAGTGTGTGGGGAAGGGGGTTCAGTATGTGGGGTAGGGGTTTCAGTGTGTGGGGAAGGGTTTCAGTGTGTGGGGCAGGCTTTCAGTGTGTGGGGAAGGTGTTTCAGTGTGTGGGGAAGGGTTCTCAGTGTGTGGGGAAGTGTTTCAATGTGTGGGGAAGGGGTTTCAGTGTGTGGGGAAGGGTTACAGTGTGTGGAGACGGGGTTTCAGTGTGTGGGGATGGGGTTTCAGTATGTGGGGAAGGGTTTCAGTGTTTGCGGAAGGGGTTTCAGTGAGTGGGGAAGGGTTCCAGTGTGTGGGGAATGTGTTACAGTGTGTGCGGAAGTGGTTTCAGTGTGTGGGGAAGGTGTTTCAGTGTGTGGGGATGGGGTTTCAGTATGTGGGGAAGCGTTTCAGTGTTTGCGGAAGGGGTTTCAGTGAGTGGGGAAGGGTTCCAGTGTGTGGGGAATGTGTTACAGTGTGTGCTCTCTTTAAAAGCCTCCCACATATCACATGTGGATTTACCTTCAAACAGCTGCTCCCAATCTACATTTCCCAGCTCCTGCCGAATTTTGGGATAGTTGGCCTTCCCCCAATTTAGCACTCTTCCTTTAGGACCACTCTCATCTTTGTCCATGAGTATTTTAAAGCTTACGGAATTGTGATCACTATTCCCAAAGTAGTCCCCTACTGAAACTTCAACAACCTGGCCGGGCTCATTCCCCAACACCAGGTCCAGTATGGCCCCTTCCCGAGTTGGACTATTTACATACTGCTCTAGAAAACCTTCCTGGATGCTCCTTACAAATTCTGCTCCATCTGGACCTCTAACACTAAGCGAATCCCAGTCAATGTTGGGAAAATTAAAATCTCCTATCACTACCACCCTGTTGCTCCTACATCTTTCCATAATCTGTTTACATATTTGTACCTCTATCTCACGCTCGCTGTTGGGAGGCCTGTAGTACAGCCCCAACATTGTTACCGCATCCTTCCTATTTCTGAGTTCTGTCCATATTGCCTCACTGCTCGAGTCCTCCATAGTGCCCTCATTCAGCACAGCTGTGATATCCTCTTTGACCACTAATGCAACTCCTCCACCCATTTTACCTCCCTCTCTATCCCGCCTGAAGCATCGATATCCTGGGATATTTAGTTGCCAATCTTGCCCTTCCCTCAACCAATTCTCAGTAATAGCAATAACATCATACTCCCAGGTACTAATCCAAGCCCTAAGTTCATCTGCCTTACCTACTACACTTCTTGCATTAAAACAAATGCACCTCAGACCACCAATCCCTTTATATTCATCATCTGCTCCCTGCCTGCTCTTCCCCTTAGTCACACTGACTTCATTATCTAGTTCCTTACAGGCTTTTGTTACTACCTCCTTACTGTCAACTGACCTCAATTGGTTCCCATTCCCCTGCCACATTAGTTTAAACCCTCCCCAACAGCGTTAGCAAAAGCACCTCCAAGGACATTGGTTCCAGTCCGGCCCAGGTGTAGACCGTCCAATTTGTAATAGTCCCACTTCCCCCAGAACCGGTCCCAATGTCCCAAAAATCTGAACCCCTCCTTCCTGCACCATCTCTCAAGCCACGCATTCATCCTGACTATTCTTTCATTTTTACTCTGACTATCACGTGGCACTGGTAGTAATCCTGAGATTACTACCTCTGAGGTCCTACTTTTTAACTTGGCTCCTAACTCCCTAAACTCTGCTTGTAGGACCTCATCCCGTTTTTCACCTATATCATTAGTGCCTATGTGCACAATGACAACTGGCTGTTCACCCTCCCCCTTTAGAATGTTCTGCAGCCGATCTGAGACGTCCCTGACCCGTGCACCTGGGAGGCAACATACCATTCGGGAGCCTCGTTTTCGACCACAGAACCGCCTATCTACTCCCCTTACAATCGAATCCCCTACGACTATAGCCCTTCCACTCTTTTTCCCGCCCTTCTGAACAGCAGAGCCAACCACGGTGCCATGGACCTGGCTACTGCTGCCTTACCCTGGTGAGCCATCTCCCTCAACAGTATCCAAAACGGTATACTTGTTTTGGAGGGAGATGACCGCAGGGGACTCCTGCACTGCCTTCCTGCTCTTTCTCTGCCTTTTGGTCACCCATTCCCTTTCTCCCTCAGCAATCCTAATCTGCGGTGTGACCAATTCACTAAACGTGCTATCCACGACCTCCTCAGCATCGCGCATGCTCCAAAGTGAGTCCATCCGCAGCTCGAGAGCCGTCATGCGGTCTAACAAGAGCTGCAGCTGGACACACTTCCTGCACGTGAAGGAGTCAGGGTCATCAGCCATGTCCCTGAGCTCCCACATTGAGCAAGAGGAGCATGATACGGGTCTGAGATCTCCTGCCATTTTTAATCTTAAGTTTAAACTTAGTTAAATGAAAAAGGAACGTAAAGTTTTTACCAATCACAATAAAACCAGAGAAATCGAAAAAGCCTTACCTTATAAACACCCCACCGAGTCCTTTTTTTTTGGTGTGTGGGGAAGGGGTTTCAGTGTGTGGGGAAGGGTTACAGTGTGTGGGGACGGGGTTTCAGTGTGTGGGGATGGGGTTTCAGTATGTGGGGAAGGGTTTCAGTGTTTGCGGAAGGGGTTTCAGTGAGTGGGGAAGGGTTCCAGTGTGTGGGGAATGTGTTACAGTGTGTGCGGAAGTGGTTTCAGTGTGTGGGGAAGGTGTTTCAGTGTGTGAAAAAGGGGTTTCAGTGTGTGGGGAAGGGTTTCAGTGTGTGGGGAAGGGTTTCAGTGTGTGGGGAAGGTGATGCAGTGTGTGGGGAAGGGGTTTCAGTATGTGGGGAAGGGTTTCACTGAGTGCGGAAGGGGTTTCAGTGATTGGGGAAGGGGTTCAGTGTGTGGGGAAGGGGTTTCAGTGTGTGCGGAAGGGGTTTCAGTGTGTGGGGAAGGTGTTTCAGTGTGTGGGGAAGGGTTTCAGTGTGTGGGAAAGGGGTTTCAGTGTTTGGGGAAGGTGTCTCATTGTGTGGGGAAGGGGTTTCAGAGTGTGGGTAATGGTTTCAGTGTGTGGGGAAGGGGTTTCAGTGAGTGGGGATGGGGTTTCAGAGTGTGGGGAAGGGTTTCAGTGTGTGGGGAAGGGTTGTCAGGGTGTGGGGAAGGGGTTTCAGTGTGTGGGGAAGGGGTATCAGTGTGTGGGGATGTGTTTCAGTGTGTGAAGAAGGGGTTTCGGTGTGTGGGGATGGGGTTTCAGTGTGTGTGGAAGGTTTACACTGTGTGCGGAAGTGGTTTCAGTGTGTGGGGAAGTGGTTTCAGTGTGTGGGGAAGGGTTTCAGTGTGTGGGGAAGGTGTTTCAGTGTGTGGGGAAGGGGTTTCAGTATGTGGGGAAGGGTTTCACTGAGTGCGGAAGGGGTTTCAGTGATTGGGGAAGTAGTTCAGTGTGTGGGGAAGGGGTTTCAGTGTGTGCAAAAGGGGTTTCAGTGTGTGGGGAAGGGTTTCAGTGTGTGGGGAAGGGTTTCAGTGTGTGGGGAAGGTGTTGCAGTGTGTGGGGAAGGGGTTTCAGTATGTGGGGAAGGGTTTCACTGAGTGCGGAAGGGGTTTCAGTGATTGGGGAAGGGGTTCAGTGTGTGGGGAAGGGGTTTCAGTGTGTGCGGAAGGGGTTTCAGTGTGTGGGGAAGGTGTTTCAGTGTGTGGGGAAGGGTTTCAGTGTGTGGGAAAGGGGTTTCAGTGTTTGGGGAAGGTGTCTCATTGTGTGGGGAAGGGGTTTCAGAGTGTGGGTAATGGTTTCAGTGTGTGGGGAAGGGGTTTCAGTGAGTGGGGATGGGGTTTCAGAGTGTGGGGAAGGGTTTCAGTGTGTGGGGAAGGGTTTTCAGGGTGTGGGGAAGGGGTTTCAGTGTGTGGGGAAGGGGTATCAGTGTGTGGGGATGTGTTTCAGTGTGTGAAGAAGGGGTTTCGGTGTGTGGGGATGGGGTTTCAGTGTGTGTGGAAGGTTTTCACTGTGTGCGGAAGTGGTTTCAGTGTGTGGGGAAGTGGTTTCAGTGTGTGGGGAAGGGTTTCAGTGTGTGGGGAAGGTGTTTCAGTGTGTGGGGAAGGGGTTTCAGTATGTGGGGAAGGGTTTCACTGAGTGCGGAAGGGGTTTCAGTGATTGGGGAAGGGGTTCAGTGTGTGGGGAAGGGGTTTCAGTGTTTGCGGAAGGGGTTTCAGTGTGTGGGGAAGGTGTTTCAGTGTGTGGGGAAGGGTTTCAGTGTGTGGGGAAGGGGTTTCAGTGTTTGGGGAAGGTGTTTCATTGTGTGGGGAAGGAGTTTCAGAGTGTGGGTAATGGTTTCAGTGTGTAGGGAAGGGGTTTCAGTGAGTGGGGATGGGGTTTCAGAGTGTGGGGAAGGGTTTCAGTGCGTGGGGAAGGGGTTTCAGTGTGTGGGGAAGGTGTTTCAGTGTGTGGGGAAGGGTTTCAGTGTGTGGGGAAGGGGTTTCAGTGTTTGGGGAAGGTGTTTCATTGTGTGGGGAAGGAGTTTCAGAGTGTGGGTAATGGTTTCAGTGTGTAGGGAAGGGGTTTCAGTGAGTGGGGATGGGGTTTCAGAGTGTGGGGAAGGGTTTCAGTGCGTGGGGAAGGGGTTTCAGTGTGTGGGGAAGGGGTTTCTGTGTGTGGGGAAGGGGTATCAGTGTGTGGGGATGTGTTTCAGTGTCTGAAGAAGGGGTTTCAGTGTGTGGGGATGGGGTTTCAGTGTGTGTGGAAGGTTTTCACTGTGTGCGGAAGTCGTTTCAGTGTGTGGGGAAGTGGTTTCAGTGTGTGGGGAAGGTGTTTCAGTGTGTGCGGAAGGGCTTTCAGTGTTTGGGGAAGGGGTTTCAGTGTGTGGGGAAGGAGTTTCAGTTTGTGGGGAAGGTGTTTCAGTGTGTGGGGAAGGGTTTCAGTGTGTGGGGACGGTGTGTCAGTGTGTGCGGAAGGGGTTTCAGTGTGTGGTGAAGATGTTTTGGTGTGTGGGGAAGGTGTTTCAGTGTGTGGGGAAGCGGTTCAAGTCTGTGGGGAAGGGGATTCAATGTGTGGGGAGGGGGTTTCAGGGTGTGGGGAAGGGTTTAACTGTGTGCGGAATGGGTTTCGGTGTGTGGGGAAGGTGTTTCAGTGTGTGTGGAAGAGGTTTCAGTATGTGGGGTAGGGGTTTCAGTGTGTGGGGAAGGGTTTCAGTGTGTGGGGAAGGGTTTCAGTGTGTGCGGAAGGGGTACATGTGTGTGTGGAAGGGTTTCAGTGTGTGGGGAATGTGTTACAGTGTGTGCGGAAGGTGTTTCGGTGTGTGGGGAAGGTGTTTCAGTGTTTGGGGAAGGTGTTTCAGTTTGTGTGGAAGGGGTTTCAGTGCGTGGGGAAGAGGTTTCAGTGTGTGGGGTAGGGGTTTCAGTGTGTGGGGAAGATGTTTCAGTGTGTAGGGATGTGTTACATGTGTGCGGGGATAGGGTTCAGTGTGTGGGGAAGGTGTTTCAGTGTGTGGGGTTGGGTTTCAGTGTTTGGGGATGGGTTTCAGAGTGTGGGGATGGGTTTCAGTGTGTGCGGAAGGGTTTTCAGTGTGTGGGGAAGGTGTTTCTCTGTGTGGGGATGTGTTTCAGTGTGTGGGGAAGGGGTTTCAGTGTGTGGGGAAGGGGTTTCAGTGGGTGGGGATGGGTTTCAGTGTGTGGGGATGGGTTTCAGTGTTTGCGGAAGGGCTTTCAGTGTGTGGGGAAGGTGTTTCAGTGTGTGGGGAAGGGTTTCAGTGAGTGGGGAAGGGGTTTCAGTGTTTGGGGAAGGTGCTTCATTGTGTGGGGAAGGGGTTTCAGAGTGTGGGTAATGGTTTCAGTGTGTGGGAGAGGGGTTTCAGTGAGTGTGGAAGGGGTTTCAGAGTGTGGGGAAGTGTTTCAGTGTTTGGGGAAGGGTTTTCAGTGTGTGGGGAAGGGGTTTCAGTGTGTGGGGAAGGGGTCTCAATGTGTGGGGATGTGATTCAGTTTGTGGAGAAGGGGTTTCAGTGTGTGTGGAAGGGGTTTCCGTGTGTGGGGAAGGGTTTCACTGTGTGCGGAAGGGGTTTCAGTGTGTGGGGAAGGGGTTTCAGTGTGTGGGGAAGGTGTTTCAGTGTTTGCGGAAGGGGTTTCAGTGTGTGGGGAAGGGGTTTCAGTGTGTGGGGAAGGTGTTTCAGTGTTTGTGGAAGGGGTTTCAGTGTGTGCGGTTGAGGTTTCAGTGTGTGAGGAAGGGGTTTCAGTTTGTGGGGAAAGTGTTTCAGTGTGTGCGGAAGGGGTTTCAGTGTGTGGGGATGGGGTTTCAGTGTGTGGGGATGTGTTTCAGTGTGTGGGGACGGGGTTTCAGTGTGTGGGGAGGGGTTTCACTGTGTGCGGAAGGGGTTTCAGTGTGTTGGGAAGGTGTTTCAGTGTGTGGGGAAGAGGTTTCAGTGTGTGGGAAGGGGTTTCAGTGTGTGGGTATGTGTTTCAGTGGGTGGGGAAGGGGTTTCAGTGTGTGGGGATGTGTTTCAGTGTGTGGGGAAGGTATTTCAGTGTGTGGGGAAGGGTTTCACTCTGTGGGGATGGTGTTTCAGTGTTTGCAGAAGTGGTTTCAGTGTGTGCGGACGGCATTTCAGTGTGTGGGGAATGGGTTTCAGTATGTGGGGAAGGGGTTTCAATGTGTGGGGAATGTGTTTCAGTGTGTGGTGAAGGGGCATCATTGTGTGGGGAAGGTGTTTCAGTGTGTGGGGATGTGATTTCAGTGTTTGGGGAAGGGGTTTCAGTGCGTGGGGAAGGGTTTCACTGTGAGCGGAAGGGGTTTCAGTGTGTGGGGATGGTTTTCAGTGTGTGGGGAAGGTGTTTCAGTGTGTGTGGAAGGGGTTTCAGTGTGTGGGGAAGGGGTTTCAGTGTCTGCGGAAGGGGTTTCAGTGTGTGCGGAAGGTGTTTCAGTGTGTGAGGAAGGGGTTTCAGTGTGTGGGGAAGGTGTTTCATTGTGTGCGGAAGGAGTTTCTGTTTGTGGGGACGGGGATTCAGTGTGTGGGGAAGGTGTTTCATTGTGTGGGGAAGGTGTTTCATTGTGTGCGGAAGGGTATTCAGTGTGTGAGGAAGGGGTTTCAGTGTGTGGGGAGGGGGTATCAGTGTGTGGGGAAGGGTTTAACTGTGCACGAAAGGGGTTTCAGTGTGTGGGGAAGTTGTTTCAGTGTGTGGGGAAGGGGTTTCAGTATGTGGGGAAGGGGTTTCAGTGTGTGGGGAAGGGTATCAGTGCGTGGGGAAGGGGGTCATTGTGTGGGGAAGGGGTTTCATTGTGTGGGGAAGGGGTTTCAGTGTGTGGGGAAGGCGTTTCAGTGTGTGGGGAAGTGTTTCAGTGAGTGGGGAAGGATTACAGTGTCTGGGGACGGCGTTTCAGTGTGTGGGAAAGGGGTTTCCGTGTGTGGGGAAGGGTTTCAGTGTGCGCAGAAGGGGTTTCACTGTGTGGGGAAGGGTTTCAGTGTGTGGTGAAGGTGTTTCAGTGTGTGGGGAAGGGGTTTCAGTATGTGGGGAAGGGTTTCACTGAGTGCACAAGGGATTTCAGTGTTTGGGGAAGGGGTTTCATTCTGTGGTGAAGGTGTTTCAGTGTGTGGGGATGTGTTTCAGTGTGTGGGGAAGGCGTTTCAGTGTGTCGGGATGTGTTTCAATTTGTGGGGAAGGGGTTGCAGTGTTTGGGGAAGGTGTTTCAGTGTGTGTTGAAGGGGTTTCAGTGTGTGGGGCAGTCTTTCAGTGTGTGGGGAAGGTGTTTCAGTGAGTGGGGCAGTCTTTCAGTGTGTGGGGAAGGTGTTTCAGTGTGTGGGGAAGGGGTTTCAGTGTGTGGGGAAGGGTTACAGTGTTTGGGGACGGGGTTTCAGTGTGTGGGGAAGGGGTTTCAGTATGTGGGGAAGAGTTTCAGAGTTTGTGGAAGGGGTTTCAGTGTGTGGGGAAGGGTTTCAGTGTGTGGGGAATGTGTTGCAGTGTTTGCGGATCGGGTTTCAGTGTGTGGGGAAGGTGGTTCAGTGTGTGCAGAAGGGGTTTCAGTGTGTGGGGAAGGGTTTCAGTGTGTGGGGAAGGGTTTCAGTGTGTGTGGAAGGTGTTTCAGTGTGTGTGGAAGGGGTTTGAGTATGTGGGGAAGGATTTCACTGAGTGCAGACGGGGTTTCAGTGTTTGGGGATGGGTTTCAGTGTGTGGGGATGGGTTTCAGTGTTTGCGGAAGGGCTTTCAGTGTGTGGGGATGGTGTTTCAGTGTGTGGGGAAGTGTTTCAGTGTGTGGGGAAGGGGTTTCAGTGTTTGGGGAAGGTGCTTCATTGTGTGGGCAAGGGGTTTCAGAGTGTGGGTAATGGTTTCAGTGTGTGGGAGAGGGGTTTCAGTGAGTGTGGAAGGGGTTTCAGAGTGTGGGGAAGGGGTTTGAGTGTGTGGGGAAGGGGTTTGAGTGTGTGGGGAAGGGGTCTCAATGTGTGGGGATGTGATTCAGTTTGTGGAGAAGGGGTTTCAGTGTGTGTGGAAGGGTTTTCCGTGTGTGGGGAAGGGTTTCACTGTGTGCGGAAGGGGTTTCAGTGTGTGGGGAAGGGGTTTCAGTGTGTGGGGAAGGTGTTTCAGTGTTTGCGGAAGGGGTTTCAGTGTGTGGGGAAGGGGTTTCAGTGTGTGGGGAAGGTGTTTCAGTGTTTGTGGAAGGGGTTTCAGTGTGTGCGGTTGAGGTTTCAGTGTGTGAGGAAGGGGTTTCAGTTTGTGGGGAAAGTGTTTCTGTGTGTGCGGAAGGGGTTTCAGTGCGTGGGGATGGGGTTTCAGTGTGTGGGGATGTGTTTCAGTGTGTGGGGACGGGGTTTCAGTGTGTGGGGAGGGGTTTCACTGTGTGCGTAAGGGGTTTCAGTGTGTTGGGAAGGTGTTTCTGTGTGTGGGGAAGGGGTTTCAGTGTGTGGGAAGGGGTTTCAGTGTGTGGGTATGTGTTTCAGTGTGTGGGGAAGGGGTTTCAGTGTGTGGGGATGTGTTTCAGTGTGTGGGGAAGGTATTTCAGTGTGTGGGGAAGGGTTTCACTCTGTGGGGATGGTGTTTCAGTGTGTGCAGAAGTGGTTTCAGTGTGTGCGGACGGCATTTCAGTGTGTGGGGAATGGGTTTCAGTATGTGGGGAAGGGGTTTCAATGTGTGGGGAATGTGTTTCAGTGTGTGGTGAAGGGGCATCATTGTGTGGGGAAGGTGTTTCAGTGTGTGGGGATGTGATTTCAGTGTTTGGGGAAGGGGTTTCAGTGCGTGGGGAAGGGTTTCACTGTGTGCGGAAGGGGTTTCAGTGTGTGGGGATGGTTTTCAGTGTGTGGGGAAGGTGTTTCAGTGTGTGTGGAAGGGGTTTCAGTGTGTGGGGAAGGGGTTTCAGTGTCTGCGGAAGGGGTTTCAGTGTGTGCGGAAGGTGTTTCAGTGTGTGAGGAAGGGGTTTCAGTGTGTGGGGAAGGTGTTTCATTGTGTGCGGAAGGAGTTTCTGTTTGTGGGGACGGGGATTCAATGTGTGGGGAAGGTGTTTCATTGTGTGGGGAAGGTGTTTCATTGTGTGCGGAAGGGTATTCAGTGTGTGAGGAAGGGGTTTCAGTGTGTGGGGAGGGGGTATCAGTGTGTGGGGAAGGGTTTAACTGGGCACGAAAGGGGTTTCAGTGTGTGGGGAAGTTGTTTCAGTGTGTGGGGAAGGGGTTTCAGTATGTGGGGAAGGGGTTTCAGTGTGTGGGGAAGGGTATCAGTGCGTGGGGAAGGGGGTCATTGTGTGGGGAAGGGGTTTCATTGTGTGGGGAAGGGGTTTCAGTGTGTGGGGAAGGCGTTTCAGTGTGTGGGGAAGTGTTTCAGTGAGTGGGGAAGGATTACAGTGTCTGGGGACGGCGTTTCAGTGTGTGGGAAAGGGGTTTCCGTGTGTGGGGAAGGGTTTCAGTGTGCGCAGAAGGGGTTTCACTGTGTGGGGAAGTGTTTCAGTGTGTGGTGAAGGTGTTTCAGTGTGTGGGGAAGGGGTTTCAGTATGTGGGGAAGGGTTTCACTGAGTGCACAAGGGATTTCAGTGTTTGGGGAAGGGGTTTCATTCTGTGGTGAAGGTGTTTCAGTGTGTGGGGATGTGTTTCAGTGTGTGGGGAAGGCGTTTCAGTGTGTCGGGATGTGTTTCAATTTGTGGGGAAGGGGTTGCAGTGTTTGGGGAAGGTGTTTCAGTGTGTGTTGAAGGGGTTTCAGTGTGTGGGGAGGCGTTTCAGTGTGTGTGGAAGGCGTTTCAGTGTGTGGGGAGGGGTTTCAGTGTGTGCGATAGGGTGTAACTGTGTGCGGAATGTGTTTCAGTGTGTGGGGAAGGTGTTTTAGAGTGTGGGGAAGGTGTTTCAGTATGTGGGGTAGGGGTTCAAGTGAGTGGGGAAGGGTTTCAGTGTGTGGGGCAGTCTTTCAGTGTGTGGGGAAGGTGTTTCAGTGTGTGGGGCAGTCTTTCAGTGTGTGGGGAAGCTGTTTCAGTGTGTGGGGAAGGGGTTTCAGTGTGTGGGGAAGGGTTACTGTGTTTGGGGACGGGATTTCAGTGTGTGGGGAAGGGGTTTCAGTATGTGGGGAAGAGTTTCAGAGTTTGTGGAAGGGGTTTCAGTGTGTGGGGAGGGGTTTCAGTGTGTGGGGAATGTGTTGCAGTGTTTGCGGATCGGGTTTCAGTGTGTGGGGAAGGTGGTTCAGTGTGTGCAGAAGGGGTTTCAGTGTGTGGGGAAGGGTTTCAGTGTGTGGGGAAGGGTTTCAGTGTGTGTGGAAGGTGTTTCAGTGTGTGTAGAAGGGGTTTGAGTATGTGGGGAAGGATTTCACTGAGTGCAGACGGGGTTTCAGTGTTTGGGGAAGGGGTTTCAGTGTGTGGGAAAGGTGTTTCAGTGTGTGGGGATGTGTTTCAGTTTGTGGGGAAGGGGTTTCAGTGTGTGGGAAAGGGGTTTCCGTGTGTGGGGAAGGGTTTCAGTGTGTGCAGAAGGGGTTTCAGTGTGTGGGGAAGGGTTTCAGTGTGTGGTGAAGGTGTTTCAGTGTGTGGGGAAGGGGTTTCACTATGTGGGGAAGGGTTTCACTGAGTGCACAAGGGGTTTCAGTGTTTGGGGAAGGGGTTTCATTCTGTGGTGAAGGTGTTTCAGTGTGTGGGGATGTGTTTCAGTGTGTGGGGATGTGTTTCAATTTGTGGGGAAGGGGTTTCAGTGTGTGGGGATGTGTTTCAGTGTGTGGGGAAGGGGGTGCAGTGTGTGGGGAAGGTGTTTCAGTGTGTGTTGAGGGGGTTTCAGTGTGTGGGGAGGCGTTTCAGTGTGTCGGGATGTGTTTCAGTGTGTGGGGAAAGTGTTTCAGTGTGTGGGGAAGGGTTCTCAGTGTGTGTGGAAGGGTTTCAGTGTGTGGGGAAGGGGTTTCAGTGTGTGGGGAAGGGTTACAGTGTGTGCGGAAGTGGTCTCATTGTGTGGGGAAGTTGCTTCAGTGTGTGCGAAAGGGGTTTCAGTGTGTGGGGAAGGGTTTCAGTGTGTGGGGAAGGGTTTCAGTGCGTGGGGAAGGTGTTTCAGTGTGTGGGGAAGGGGTTTCAGTATGTGGGGAAGGGTTTCACTGAGTGCGGAAGGGGTTTCAGTGATTGGGGAAGGGATCAGTGTGTGGGGAATGGGTTTCAGTGTGTGCGGAAGGGGTTTCAGTGTGTGGGGAAAGTGTTTCAGTGTGTGTGGAAGGGTTTCAGTGTGTGGGGAAGGTGTTTCAGTGTGTGGGGAAGGGCTTTCAGTATGTGGGGAAGGGTTTCACTGAGTGCGGAAGGCGTTTCAGTGATTGGGGAAGGGTTTCAGTGTGTGGGGAAGGGGTTTCAGTGTGTGCGGAAGGGGTTTCAGTGTGTGGGGAAGGGGTTTCAGTGTTTGGGGAAGGTGTTTCATTGTGTGGGGAAGGGGTTTCAGAGAGTGGGTAATGGTTTCAGTTTGTGGGGAAAGTGTTTCAGTGTGTGTGGAAGGTTTTCAGTGTGTGGGGAAGGGGTTTCAGTGTTTGGGGAAGGTGTTTCAGTGAGTGGGGATGGGGTTTCAGAGTGTGGGGAAGGGTTTCAGTGTGTGGGGAAGGGTTTTCAGTGTGTGGGGAAGGGGTTTCAGTGTGTGGGGAAGGGGCATCAGTGTGTGGGGATGTGTTTCAGTGTGTGAAGAAGGGGTTTCAGTGTGTGGGGATGGTGTTTCAGTGTGTGTGGAAGGTTTTCACTGTGTGCAGAAGTGGTGTCAGTGTGTGGGGAAGTGCATTCAGTGTGTGGGGAAGGTGTTTCAGAGTGTGCGGAAAGGGTTTCAGTGTGTGGGGAAGGGGTTTCAGTGTGTGGGGAAGGTGTTTCAGTGTGTGCGGAAGGGGTTTCAGTGTGTGCGGTAGAGGTTTCAGTGTGTGGGGAAGGAGTTTCAGTTTGTGGGGAAGTTGTTTCAGTGTGTGTGGAAGGGGTTTCAGTCTGTGGGGATGTGGTTTCAGTGTGTGGGGATGTGTTTCAGTGTATGGGGAAGGGGTTTCAGTGTGTGGGGAGGGGTTTCACTGTGTGTGGAAGTGGTTTCAGTGTGTGGGGAGGGGGTGTCAGTGTGTGGGGAAGGGTTTAACTGGGCACGAAAGGGGTTTCAGTGTGTGGGGAAGTTGTTTCAGTGTGTGGGGAAGGGGTTTCAGTATGTGGGGAAGGGGTTTCAGTGTGTGGGGAAGGGTATCAGTGCGTGGGGAAGGGGGTCATTGTGTGGGGAAGGGGTTTCATTGTGTGGGGAAGGGGTTTCAGTGTGTGGGGAAGGGATTTCAGTGTGTGGGGAAGTGTTTCAGTGAGTGGGGAAGGATTACAGTGTCTGGGGACGGCGTTTCAGTGTGTGGGAAAGGGGTTTCCGTGTGTGGGGAAGGGTTTCAGTGTTCGCAGAAGGGGTTTCACTGTGTGGGGAAGGGTTTCAGTGTGTGGTGAAGGTGTTTCAGTGTGTGGGGAAGGGGTTTCAGTATGTGGGGAAGGGTTTCACTGAGTGCACAAGGGATTTCAGTGTTTGGGGAAGGGGTTTCATTCTGTGGTGAAGGTGTTTCAGTGTGTGGGGATGTGTTTCAGTGTGTGGGGAAGGCGTTTCAGTGTGTCGGGATGTGTTTCAATTTGTGGGGAAGGGGTTGCAGTGTTTGGGGAAGGTGTTTCAGTGTGTGTTGAAGGGGTTTCAGTGTGTGGGGAGGCGTTTCAGTGTGTGTGGAAGGCGTTGCAGTGTGTGGGGAGGGGTTTCAGTGTGTGCGATAGGGTGTAACTGTGTGCGGAATGTGTTTCAGTGTGTGGGGAAGGTGTTTTAGAGTGTGGGGAAGGTGTTTCAGTATGTGGGGTAGGGGTTCAAGTGAGTGGGGAAGGGTTTCAGTGTGTGGGGCAGTCTTTCAGTGTGTGGGGAAGGTGTTTCAGTGTGTGGGGCAGTCTTTCAGTGTGTGGGGAAGCTGTTTCAGTGTGTGGGGAAGGGGTTTCAGTGTGTGGGGAAGGGTTACTGTGTTTGGGGACGGGATTTCAGTGTGTGGGGAAGGGGTTTCAGTATGTGGGGAAGAGTTTCAGAGTTTGTGGAAGGGGTTTCAGTGTGTGGGGAGGGGTTTCAGTGTGTGGGGAATGTGTTGCAGTGTTTGCGGATCGGGTTTCAGTGTGTGGGGAAGGTGGTTCAGTGTGTGCAGAAGGGGTTTCAGTGTGTGGGGAAGGGTTTCAGTGTGTGGGGAAGGGTTTCAGTGTGTGTGGAATGTGTTTCTGTGTGTGTAGAAGGGGTTTGAGTATGTGGGGAAGGATTTCACTGAGTGCAGACGGGGTTTCAGTGTTTGGGGAAGGGGTTTCAGTGTGTGGGAAAGGTGTTTCAGTGTGTGGGGATGTGTTTCAGTTTGTGGGGAAGGGGTTTCAGTGTGTGGGAAAGGGGTTTCCGTGTGTGGGGAAGGGTTTCAGTGTGTGCAGAAGGGGTTTCAGTGTGTGGGGAAGGGTTTCAGTGTGTGGTGAAGGTGTTTCAGTGTGTGGGGAAGGGGTTTCACTATGTGGGGAAGGGTTTCACTGAGTGCACAAGGGGTTTCAGTGTTTGGGGAAGGGGTTTCCTTCTGTGGTGAAGGTGTTTCAGTGTGTGGGGATGTGTTTCAGTGTGTGGGGATGTGTTTCAATTTGTGGGGAAGGGGTTTCAGTGTGTGGGGATGTGTTTCAGTGTGTGGGGAAGGGGGTGCAGTGTGTGGGGAAGGTGTTTCAGTGTGTGTTGAGGGGGTTTCAGTGTGTGGGGAGGCGTTTCAGTGTGTCGGGATGTGTTTCAGTGTGTGGGGAAAGTGTTTCAGTGTGTGGGGAAGGGTTCTCAGTGTGTGTGGAAGGGTTTCAGTGTGTGGGGAAGGGGTTTCAGTGTGTGGGGAAGGGTTACAGTGTGTGCGGAAGTGGTCTCATTGTGTGGGGAAGTTGCTTCAGTGTGTGCGAAAGGGGTTTCAGTGTGTGGGGAAGGGTTTCAGTGTGTGGGGAAGGGTTTCAGTGTGTGGGGAAGGTGTTTCAGTGTGTGGGGAAGGGGTTTCAGTATGTGGGGAAGGGTTTCACTGAGTGCGGAAGGGGTTTCAGTGATTGGGGAAGGGATCAGTGTGTGGGGAATGGGTTTCAGTGTGTGCGGAAGGGGTTTCAGTGTGTGGGGAAGGTGTTTCAGTGTGTGTGGAAGGGTTTCAGTGTGTGGGGAAGGTGTTTCAGTGTGTGGGGAAGGGGTTTCAGTATGTGGGGAAGGGTTTCACTGAGTGCGGAAGGCGTTTCAGTGATTGGGGAAGGGTTTCAGTGTGTGGGGAAGGGGTTTCAGTGTGTGCGGAAGGGGTTTCAGTGTGTGGGGAAGGGGTTTCAGTGTTTGGGGAAGGTGTTTCATTGTGTGGGGAAGGGGTTTCAGAGAGTGGGTAATGGTTTCAGTTTGTGGGGAAGGTGTTTCAGTGTGTGTGGAAGGTTTTCAGTGTGTGGGGAAGGAGTTTCAGTGTTTGGGGAAGGTGTTTCAGTGAGTGGGGATGGGGTTTCAGAGTGTGGGGAAGGGTTTCAGTGTGTGGGGAAGGGTTTTCAGTGTGTGGGGAAGGGGTTTCAGTGTGTGGGGAAGGGGCATCAGTGTGTGGGGATGTGTTTCAGTGTGTGAAGAAGGGGTTTCAGTGTGTGGGGATGGTGTTTCAGTGTGTGTGGAAGGTTTTCACTGTGTGCAGAAGCGGTGTCAGTGTGTGGGGAAGTGCATTCAGTGTGTGGGGAAGGTGTTTCAGAGTGTGTGGAAAGGGTTTCAGTGTGTGGGGAAGGGGTTTCAGTGTGTGGGGAAGGTGTTTCAGTGTGTGCGGAAGGTGTTTCAGTGTGTGCGATAGAGGTTTCAGTGTGTGGGGAAGGAGTTTCGTTTTGTGGGGAAGTTGTTTCAGTGTGTGTGGAAGGGGTTTCAGTCTGTGGGGATGTGGTTTCAGTGTGTGGGGATGTGTTTCAGTGTATGGGGAAGGGGTTTCAGTGTGTGGGGAGGGGTTTCACTGTGTGTGGAAGTGGTTTCAGTGTATGGGGAAGGAGTTTCAGTATGTGGGGAAGGTGTTTCAGTGTGTGGGATGTGGTTTCAGTGTGTGGGGAAGGGTTCCACTGAGTGCACAAGGGGTTTCAGTGTTTGGGGAAGGGGTTTCATTCTGTGGTGAAGGTGTTTCAGTGTGTGGGGATGTGCTTCAGTGTGTGGGGAAGGCGTTTCAGTGTGTGGGGATGTGTTTCAATTTGTGGGGAAGGGATTTCAGTGTGTGGGGATGTGTTTCAGTGTGTGGGGAAGGGGGTGCAGTGTGTGGCAAGGTGTTTCAGTGTGTGTTGAGGGGGTTTCAGTGTGTGGGGAGGCGTTTCAGTGTGTCGGGATGTGTTTCAGTGTGTGGGGAAAGTGTTTCAGTGTGTGCGGAAGGGGTTTCAGTTTCTGTGGAAGGTGTTTCAGTGTGTGGGGAAGGGGTTTCAGTGTGTGGGGAAGGGGATTCTGTGTGTGGGGAAGGTGTTTCATTGTTTGGGGAAGGTGTTTCATTGTGTGTGGAAGGGTATTCAGTGTGTGGGGAAGGGGTTTCAGTGTGTGCGGATGGCGTATCAGTGTGTTGGGAAGGTGTTACAGTGTGTGGGGAAGGGGTTTCAGTATGTGGGGTAGGGGTTTCAGTGTGTGGGGAAGGGTTTCAGTGTGTGGGGCAGGCTTTCAGAGTGTGGGGAAGGTGTTTCAGTGTGTGGGGAAGGGTTCTCAGTGTGTGTGGAAGGGTTTCAGTGTGTGGGGAAGGGGTTTCAGTGTGTGGGGAAGGGTTACAGTGTGTGCGGAAGTGGTTTCAGTGTGTGGGGAAGTTGCTTCAGTGTGTGCGAAAGGGGTTTCAGTGTGTGTGGAAGGGTTTCACTGTGTGGGGAAGGGTTTCAGTGTGTGGGGAAGGTGTTTCAGTGTGTGGGGAAGGGGTTTCAGTATGTGGGGAAGGGTTTCACTGAGTGCGGAAGGGGTTTCAGTGATTGGGGAAGGGTTTCAGTGTGTGGGGAATAGGTTTCAGTGTGTGCGGAAGGGGTTTCAATGTGTGGGGAAAGTGTTTCAGTGTGTGTGGAAGGGTTTCAGTGTGTGGGGAAGGTGTTTCAGTGTGTGGGGAAGGGGTTTCAGTATGTGGGGAAGGGTTTCACTGAGTGTGGAAGGGGTTTCAGTGATTGGGGAAGGGTTTCAGTGTGTGGGGAAGGGGTGTCAGTGTGTGCGGAAGGGGTTTCAGTGTGTGGGGAAAGTGTTTCAGTGTGTGTGGAAGGTTTTCAGTGTGTGGGGAAGGGGTTTCAGTGTTTGGGGAAGGTGTTTCATTGTGTGGGGAAGGGGTTTCAGAGTGTGGGTAATGGTTTCAGTTTGTGGGGAAGGGTTTTTCAGTGAGTGGGGATGGGGATTCAGAGTGTGGGGAAGGGTTTCAGTGTGTGGGGAAGGGTTTTCAGTGTGTGGGGATGTGTTTCAATTTGTGGGGAAGGGATTTCAGTGTGTGGGGATGTGTTTCAGTGTGTGGGGAATGGGGTGCAGTGTGTGGGGAAGGTGTTTCAGTGTGTGTTGAGGGGGTTTCAGTGTGTGGGGAGGCGTTTCAGTGTGTCGGGATGTGTTTCAGTGTGTGGGGAAAGTGTTTCAGTGTGTGGGGAAGGGTTCTCAGTGTGTGTGGAAGGGTTTCAGTGTGTGGGGAAGGGGTTTCAGTGTGTGGGGAAGGGTTACAGTGTGTGCGGAAGTGGTCTCATTGTGTGGGGAAGTTGCTTCAGTGTGTGCGAAAGGGGTTTCAGTGTGTGGGGAAGGGTTTCAGTGTGTGGGGAAGGGTTTCAGTGTGTGGGGAAGGTGTTTCAGTGTGTGGGGAAGGGGTTTCAGTATGTGGGGAAGGGTTTCACTGAGTGCGGAAGGGGTTTCAGTGATTGGGGAAGGGATCAGTGTGTGGGGAATGGGTTTCAGTGTGTGCGGAAGGGGTTTCAGTGTGTGGGGAAAGTGTTTCAGTGTGTGTGGAAGGGTTTCAGTGTGTGGGGAAGGTGTTTCAGTGTGTGGGGAAGGGGTTTCAGTATGTGGGGAAGGGTTTCACTGAGTGCGGAAGGCGTTTCAGTGATTGGGGAAGGGTTTCAGTGTGTGGGGAAGGGGTTTCAGTGTGTGCGGAAGGGGTTTCAGTGTGTGGGGAAGGGGTTTCAGTGTTTGGGGAAGGTGTTTCATTGTGTGGGGAAGGGGTTTCAGAGAGTGGGTAATGGTTTCAGTTTGTGGGGAAAGTGTTTCAGTGTGTGTGGAAGGTTTTCAGTGTGTCGGGAAGGGGTTTCAGTGTTTGGGGAAGGTGTTTCAGTGAGTGGGGATGGGGTTTCAGAGTGTGGGGAAGGGTTTCAGTGTGTGGGGAAGGGTTTTCAGTGTGTGGGGAAGGGGTTTCAGTGTGTGGGGAAGGGGCATCAGTGTGTGGGGATGTGTTTCAGTGTGTGAAGAAGGGGTTTCAGTGTGTGGGGATGGTGTTTCAGTGTGTGTGGAAGGTTTTCACTGTGTGCAGAAGCGGTGTCAGTGTGTGGGGAAGTGCATTCAGTGTGTGGGGAAGGTGTTTCAGAGTGTGCGGAAAGGGTTTCAGTGTGTGGGGAAGGGATTTCAGTGTGTGGGGAAGGTGTTTCAGTGTGTGCGGAAGGTGTTTCAGTGTGTGCGGTAGAGGTTTCAGTGTGTGGGGAAGGAGTTTCAGTTTGTGGGGAAGTTGTTTCAGTGTGTGTGGAAGGGGTTTCAGTCTGTGGGGATGTGGTTTCAGTGTGTGGGGATGTGTTTCAGTGTATGGGGAAGGGGTTTCAGTGTGTGGGGAGGGGTTTCACTGTGTGTGGAAGTGGTTTCAGTGTATGGGGAAGGAGTTTCAGTATGTGGGGAAGGTGTTTCAGTGTGTGGGATGTGGTTTCAGTGTGTGGGGAAGGGTTCCACTGAGTGCACAAGGGGTTTCAGTGTTTGGGGAAGGGGTTTCATTCTGTGGTGAAGGTGTTTCAGTGTGTGGGGATGTGCTTCAGTGTGTGGGGAAGGCGTTTCAGTGTGTGGGGATGTGTTTCAATTTGTGGGGAAGGGATTTCAGTGTGTGGGGATGTGTTTCAGTGTGTGGGGAAGGGGGTGCAGTGTGTGGCAAGGTGTTTCAGTGTGTGTTGAGGGGGTTTCAGTGTGTGGGGAGGCGTTTCAGTGTGTCGGGATGTGTTTCAGTGTGTGGGGAAAGTGTTTCAGTGTGTGCGGAAGGGGTTTCAGTTTCTGTGGAAGGTGTTTCAGTGTGTGGGGAAGGGGTTTCAGTGTGTGGGGAAGGGGATTCTGTGTGTGGGGAAGGTGTTTCATTGTTTGGGGAAGGTGTTTCATTGTGTGTGGAAGGGTATTCAGTGTGTGGGGAAGGGGTTTCAGTGTGTGCGGATGGCGTATCAGTGTGTTGGGAAGGTGTTACAGTGTGTGGGGAAGGGGTTTCAGTATGTGGGGTAGGGGTTTCAGTGTGTGGGGAAGGGTTTCAGTGTGTGGGGCAGGCTTTCAGAGTGTGGGGAAGGTGTTTCAGTGTGTGGGGAAGGGTTCTCAGTGTGTGTGGAAGGGTTTCAGTGTGTGGGGAAGGGGTTTCAGTGTGTGGGGAAGGGTTACAGTGTGTGCGGAAGTGGTTTCAGTGTGTGGGGAAGTTGCTTCAGTGTGTGCGAAAGGGGTTTCAGTGTGTGTGGAAGGGTTTCACTGTGTGGGGAAGGGTTTCAGTGTGTGGGGAAGGTGTTTCAGTGTGTGGGGAAGGGGTTTCAGTATGTGGGGAAGGGTTTCACTGAGTGCGGAAGGGGTTTCAGTGATTGGGGAAGGGTTTCAGTGTGTGGGGAATAGGTTTCAGTGTGTGCGGAAGGGGTTTCAATGTGTGGGGAAAGTGTTTCAGTGTGTGTGGAAGGGTTTCAGTGTGTGGGGAAGGTGTTTCAGTGTGTGGGGAAGGGGTTTCAGTATGTGGGGAAGGGTTTCACTGAGTGTGGAAGGGGTTTCAGTGATTGGGGAAGGGTTTCAGTGTGTGGGGAAGGGGTGTCAGTGTGTGCGGAAGGGGTTTCAGTGTGTGGGGAAAGTGTTTCAGTGTGTGTGGAAGGTTTTCAGTGTGTGGGGAAGGGGTTTCAGTGTTTGGGGAAGGTGTTTCATTGTGTGGGGAAGGGGTTTCAGAGTGTGGGTAATGGTTTCAGTTTGTGGGGAAGGGTTTTTCAGTGAGTGGGGATGGGGATTCAGAGTGTGGGGAAGGGTTTCAGTGTGTGGGGAAGGGTTTTCAGTGTGTGGGGAAGGGGTTTCAGTGTGTGGGGAAGGGGCATCAGTGTGTGGGGATGTGTTTCAGTGTGTGAAGAAGGGGTTTCAGTGTGTGGGGATGGTGTTTCAGTGTGTGTGGAAGGTTTTCACTGTGTGCGGAAGTGGTGTGAGTGTGTGGGGAAGTGCTTTCAGTGTGTGGGGAAGGTGTTTCAGAGTGTGCGGAAGGGGTTTCAGTGTGTGTGGAAGGGGTTTCAGTCTGTGGGGATGTGGTTTCAGTGTGTGGGGATGTGTTTCAGTGTATGGGGAAGGGGTTTCAGTGTGTGGGGAGGGGTTTCACTGTGTGTGGGAGTGGTTTCAGTGTATGGGGAAGGAGTTTCAGTGTGTGGGAAAGGTGTTTCAGTGGGTGGGATGTGGTTTCAGTGTGTGGGGAAGGGTTTCACTGAGTGCACAAGGGGTTTCAGTGTTTGGGGAAGGGGTTTCATTCTGTGGTGAAGGTGTTTCAGTGTGTGGGGATGTGTTTCAGTGTGTGGGGAAGGCGTTTCAGTGTGTGGGGATGTGTTTCAATTTGTGGTGAAGGGGTTTCAGTGTGTGGGGATGTGTTTCAGTGTGTGGGGAAGGGGGTGCAGTGTGTGGGGAAGGTGTTTCAGTGTGTGTTGAGGGGGTTTCAGTGTGTGGGGAGGCGTTTCAGTGTGTCGGGATGTGTTTCAGTGTGTGGGGAAAGAGTTTCAGTGTGTGCGGAAGGGGTTTCAGTTTCTGTGGAAGGTGTTTCAGTGTGTGGGGAAGGGGTTTCAGTGTGTCGGGAAGGTGATTCATTGTGTGCGGAAGGGGTTTCAGTGTGTGGGGAAGGGGATTCTGTGTGTGGGGAAGGTGTTTTATTGTTTGGGGAAGGTGTTTCATTGTGTGTGGAAGGGTATTCACTCTGTGGGGAAGGGGTTTCAGTGTGTGCGGATGGCGTTTCAGTGTGTTGGGAAGGTGTTACAGTGTGCGGGGAAGGGGTTTCAGTATGTGGGGTAGGGGTTTCAGTGTGTGGGGAAGGGTTTCAGTGTGTGGGGCAGGCTTTCAGAGTGTGGGGAAGGTGTTTCAGTGTGTGGGGAAGGGTTCTCAGTGTGTGTGGAAGGGTTTCAGTGTGTGGGGAAGGGGTTTCAGTGTGTGGGGAAGGGTTACAGTGTGTGCGGAAGTGGTTTCAGTGTGTGGGGAAGTTGCTTCAGTGTGTGCGAAAGGGGTTTCAGTGTGTGGGAAAGGGTTTCACTGTGTGGGGAAGGGTTTCAGTGTGTGGGGAAGGTGTTTCAGTGTGTGGGGAAGGGGTTTCAGTATGTGGGGAAGGGTTTCACTGAGTGCGGAAGGGGTTTCAGTGATTGGGGAAGGGTTTCAGTGTGTGGGGAATGGGTTTCAGTGTGTGCGGAAGGGGTTTCAGTGTGTGGGGAAAGTGTTTCAGTGTGTGTGGAAGGGTTTCAGTGTGTGGGGAAGGGGTTTCAGTATGTGGGGAAGGGTTTCACTGAGTGCGGAAGGGGTTTCAGTGATTGGGGAAGGGTTTCAGTGTGTGGGGAAGGGGTTTCAGTGTGTGCGGAAGGGGTTTCAGTGTGTGGGGAAAGTGTTTCAGTGTGTGTGGAAGGTTTTCAGTGTGTGGGGAAGGGGTTTCAGTGTTTGGGGAAGGTGTTTCATTGTGTGGGGAAGGGGTTTCAGAGTGTGGGTAATGGTTTCAGTTTGTGGGGAAGGTTTTTTCAGTGAGTGGGGATGGGGTTTCAGAGTGTGGGGAAGGGTTTCAGTGTGTGGGGAAGGGTTTTCAGTGTGTGGGGAAGGGGTTTCAGTGTGTGGGGAAGGGGCATCAGTGTGTGGGGATGTGTTTCAGTGTGTGAAGAAGGGGTTTCAGTGTGTGGGGATGGTGTTTCAGTGTGTGTGAAAGGTTTTCACTGTGTGCGGAAGTGGTGTGAGTGTGTGGGGAAGTGCTTTCAGTGTGTGGGGAAGGTGTTTCAGAGTGTGCGGAAGGGGTTTCAGTGTGTGGGGAAGGGGTTTCAGTGTGTGGGGAAGGTGTTTCAATGTGTGCGGAAGGGGTTTCAGTGTGTGCGGTAGAGGTTTCAGTCTGTGGGGAAGGAGTTTCAGTTTGTGGGGAAGTTGTTTCAGTGTGCGTGGAAGGGGTTTCAGTCTGTGGGGATGTGGTTTCAGTGTGTGGGGATGTGTTTCAGTGTATGGGGAAGGGGTTTCAGTGTGTGGGGAAGGGTTTCACTGTGTGTGGAAGTGGTTTCAGTGTATGGGGAAGGAGTTTCACTGTGTGGGGAAGGTGTTTCAGTGTGTGGGATGTGGTTTCAGTGTGTGGGGATGTGTTTCAGTGTGTGGGGACGGTGTTTCACTGTGTGGGGATCTGATTCAGTGTGTGGGGAAGGTATGTCAGTGTGTGCGGAATGGTTTCACTGTGTGGGGAAGGTGTTTCAGTGTGTGCGGAAGGGGTTTCAGTGTGAGCGGAACGCATTATAGTGTGTGGGGAATGGGTTTCAGTATGTGGGGAAGGGGTTTCAGTGTGTGGGGAATGTGTTTCAGTGTGTGGGGAAGGAGTTTCAGTATGTGGGGAAGGTGTTTCAGTGTGTGGGATGTGGTTTCAGTGTGTGGGGAAGGGTTCCACTGAGTGCACAAGGGGTTTCAGTGTTTGGGGAAGGGGTTTCATTCTGTGGTGAAGGTGTTTCAGTGTGTGGGGATGTGCTTCAGTGTGTGGGGAAGGCGTTTCAGTGTGTGGGGATGTGTTTCAATTTGTGGGGAAGGGATTTCAGTGTGTGGGGATGTGTTTCAGTGTGTGGGGAAGGGGGTGCAGTGTGTGGCAAGGTGTTTCAGTGTGTGTTGAGGGGGTTTCAGTGTGTGGGGAGGCGTTTCAGTGTGTCGGGATGTGTTTCAGTGTGTGGGGAAAGTGTTTCAGTGTGTGCGGAAGGGGTTTCAGTTTCTGTGGAAGGTGTTTCAGTGTGTGGGGAAGGGGTTTCAGTGTGTGGGGAAGGGGATTCTGTGTGTGGGGAAGGTGTTTCATTGTTTGGGGAAGGTGTTTCATTGTGTGTGGAAGGGTATTCAGTGTGTGGGGAAGGGGTTTCAGTGTGTGCGGATGGCGTATCAGTGTGTTGGGAAGGTGTTACAGTGTGTGGGGAAGGGGTTTCAGTATGTGGGGTAGGGGTTTCAGTGTGTGGGGAAGGGTTCTCAGTGTGTGTGGAAGGGTTTCAGTGTGTGGGGAAGGGGTTTCAGTGTGTGGGGAAGGGTTACAGTGTGTGCGGAAGTTGTTTCAGTGTGTGGGGAAGTTGCTTCAGTGTGTGCGAAAGGGGTTTCAGTGTGTGTGGAAGGGTTTCACTGTGTGGGGAAGGGTTTCAGTGTGTGGGGAAGGTGTTTCAGTGTGTGGGGAAGGGGTTTCAGTATGTGGGGAAGGGTTTCACTGAGTGCGGAAGGGGTTTCAGTGATTGGGGAAGGGTTTCAGTGTGTGGGGAATAGGTTTCAGTGTGTGCGGAAGGGGTTTCAATGTGTGGGGAAAGTGTTTCAGTGTGTGTGGAAGGGTTTCAGTGTGTGGGGAAGGTGTTTCAGTGTGTGGGGAAGGGGTTTCAGTATGTGGGGAAGGGTTTCACTGAGTGTGGAAGGGGTTTCAGTGATTGGGGAAGGGTTTCAGTGTGTGGGGAAGGGGTTTCAGTGTGTGCGGAAGGGGTTTCAGTGTGTGGGGAAAGTGTTTCAGTGTGTGTGGAAGGTTTTCAGTGTGTGGGGAAGGGGTTTCAGTGTTTGGGGAAGGTGTTTCATTGTGTGGGGAAGGGGTTTCAGAGTGTGGGTAATGGTTTCAGTTTGTGGGGAAGGGTTTTTCAGTGAGTGGGGATGGGGATTCAGAGTGTGGGGAAGGGTTTCAGTGTGTGGGGAAGGGTTTTCAGTGTGTGGGGAAGGGGTTTCAGTGTGTGGGGAAGGGGCATCAGTGTGTGGGGATGTGTTTCAGTGTGTGAAGAAGGGGTTTCAGTGTGTGGGGATGGTGTTTCAGTGTGTGTGGAAGGTTTTCACTGTGTGCGGAAGTGGTGTGAGTGTGTGGGGAAGTGCTTTCAGTGTGTGGGGAAGGTGTTTCAGAGTGTGCGGAAGGGGTTTCAGTGTGTGTGGAAGGGGTTTCAGTCTGTGGGGATGTGGTTTCAGTGTGTGGGGATGTGTTTCAGTGTATGGGGAAGGGGTTTCAGTGTGTGGGGAGGGGTTTCACTGTGTGTGGAAGTGGTTTCAGTGTATGGGGAAGGAGTTTCAGTGTGTGGGAAAGGTGTTTCAGTGGGTGGGATGTGGTTTCAGTGTGTGGGGAAGGGTTTCACTGAGTGCACAAGGGGTTTCAGTGTTTGGGGAAGGGGTTTCATTCTGTGGTGAAGGTGTTTCAGTGTGTGGGGATGTGTTTCAGTGTGTGGGGAAGGCGTTTCAGTGTGTGGGGATGTGTTTCAATTTGTGGTGAAGGGGTTTCAGTGTGTGGGGATGTGTTTCAGTGTGTGGGGAAGGGGGTGCAGTGTGTGGGGAAGGTGTTTCAGTGTGTGTTGAGGGGGTTTCAGTGTGTGGGGAGGCGTTTCAGTGTGTCGGGATGTGTTTCAGTGTGTGGGGAAAGAGTTTCAGTGTGTGCGGAAGGGGTTTCAGTTTCTGTGGAAGGTGTTTCAGTGTGTGGGGAAGGGGTTTCAGTGTGTCGGGAAGGTGATTCATTGTGTGCGGAAGGGGTTTCAGTGTGTGGGGAAGGGGATTCTGTGTGTGGGGAAGGTGTTTTATTGTTTGGGGAAGGTGTTTCATTGTGTGTGGAAGGGTATTCAGTCTGTGGGGAAGGGGTTTCAGTGTGTGCGGATGGCGTTTCAGTGTGTTGGGAAGGTGTTACAGTGTGCGGGGAAGGGGTTTCAGTATGTGGGGTAGGGGTTTCAGTGTGTGGGGAAGGGTTTCAGTGTGTGGGGCAGGCTTTCAGAGTGTGGGGAAGGTGTTTCAGTGTGTGGGGAAGGGTTCTCAGTGTGTGTGGAAGGGTTTCAGTGTGTGGGGAAGGGGTTTCAGTGTGTGGGGAAGGGTTACAGTGTGTGCGGAAGTGGTTTCAGTGTGTGGGGAAGTTGCTTCAGTGTGTGCGAAAGGGGTTTCAGTGTGTGGGGAAGGGTTTCACTGTGTGGGGAAGGGTTTCAGTGTGTGGGGAAGGTGTTTCAGTGTGTGGGGAAGGGGTTTCAGTATGTGGGGAAGGGTTTCACTGAGTGCGGAAGGGGTTTCAGTGATTGGGGAAGGGTTTCAGTGTGTGGGGAATGGGTTTCAGTGTGTGCGGAAGGGGTTTCAGTGTGTGGGGAAAGTGTTTCAGTGTGTGTGGAAGGGTTTCAGTGTGTGGGGAAGGGGTTTCAGTATGTGGGGAAGGGTTTCACTGAGTGCGGAAGGGGTTTCAGTGATTGGGGAAGGGTTTCAGTGTGTGGGGAAGGGGTTTCAGTGTGTGCGGAAGGGGTTTCAGTGTGTGGGGAAAGTGTTTCAGTGTGTGTGGAAGGTTTTCAGTGTGTGGGGAAGGGGTTTCAGTGTTTGGGGAAGGTGTTTCATTGTGTGGGGAAGGGGTTTCAGAGTGTGGGTAATGGTTTCAGTTTGTGGGGAAGGTTTTTTCAGTGAGTGGGGATGGGGTTTCAGAGTGTGGGGAAGGGTTTCAGTGTGTGGGGAAGGGTTTTCAGTGTGTGGGGAAGGGGTTTCAGTGTGTGGGGAAGGGGCATCAGTGTGTGGGGATGTGTTTCAGTGTGTGAAGAAGGGGTTTCAGTGTGTGGGGATGGTGTTTCAGTGTGTGTGAAAGGTTTTCACTGTGTGCGGAAGTGGTGTGAGTGTGTGGGGAAGTGCTTTCAGTGTGTGGGGAAGGTGTTTCAGAGTGTGCGGAAGGGGTTTCAGTGTGTGGGGAAGGGGTTTCAGTGTGTGGGGAAGGTGTTTCAATGTGTGCGGAAGGGGTTTCAGTGTGTGCGGTAGAGGTTTCAGTCTGTGGGGAAGGAGTTTCAGTTTGTGGGGAAGTTGTTTCAGTGTGCGTGGAAGGGGTTTCAGTCTGTGGGGATGTGGTTTCAGTGTGTGGGGATGTGTTTCAGTGTATGGGGAAGGGGTTTCAGTGTGTGGGGAGGGGTTTCACTGTGTGTGGAAGTGGTTTCAGTGTATGGGGAAGGAGTTTCACTGTGTGGGGAAGGTGTTTCAGTGTGTGGGATGTGGTTTCAGTGTGTGGGGATGTGTTTCAGTGTGTGGGGACGGTGTTTCACTGTGTGGGGATCTGATTCAGTGTGTGGGGAAGGTATGTCAGTGTGTGCGGAATGGTTTCACTGTGTGGGGAAGGTGTTTCAGTGTGTGCGGAAGGGGTTTCAGTGTGAGCGGAACGCATTATAGTGTGTGGGGAATGGGTTTCAGTATGTGGGGAAGGGGTTTCAGTGTGTGGGGAATGTGTTTCAGTGTGTGGGGAAGGAGTTTCAGTATGTGGGGAAGGTGTTTCAGTGTGTGGGATGTGGTTTCAGTGTGTGGGGAAGGGTTCCACTGAGTGCACAAGGGGTTTCAGTGTTTGGGGAAGGGGTTTCATTCTGTGGTGAAGGTGTTTCAGTGTGTGGGGATGTGCTTCAGTGTGTGGGGAAGGCGTTTCAGTGTGTGGGGATGTGTTTCAATTTGTGGGGAAGGGATTTCAGTGTGTGGGGATGTGTTTCAGTGTGTGGGGAAGGGGGTGCAGTGTGTGGCAAGGTGTTTCAGTGTGTGTTGAGGGGGTTTCAGTGTGTGGGGAGGCGTTTCAGTGTGTCGGGATGTGTTTCAGTGTGTGGGGAAAGTGTTTCAGTGTGTGCGGAAGGGGTTTCAGTTTCTGTGGAAGGTGTTTCAGTGTGTGGGGAAGGGGTTTCAGTGTGTGGGGAAGGGGATTCTGTGTGTGGGGAAGGTGTTTCATTGTTTGGGGAAGGTGTTTCATTGTGTGTGGAAGGGTATTCAGTGTGTGGGGAAGGGGTTTCAGTGTGTGCGGATGGCGTATCAGTGTGTTGGGAAGGTGTTACAGTGTGTGGGGAAGGGGTTTCAGTATGTGGGGTAGGGGTTTCAGTGTGTGGGGAAGGGTTTCAGTGTGTGGGGCAGGCTTTCAGAGTGTGGGGAAGGTGTTTCAGTGTGTGGGATGTGGTTTCAGTGTGTGGGGAAGGGTTTCACTGAGTGCACAAGGGGTTTCAGTGTTTGGGGAAGGGGTTTCATTCTGTGGTGAAGGTGTTTCAGTGTGTGGGGATGTGTTTCAGTGTGTGGGGAAGGCGTTTCAGTGTGTGGGGATGTGTTTCAATTTGTGGTGAAGGGGTTTCAGTGTGTGGGGATGTGTTTCAGTGTGTGGGGAAGGGGGTGCAGTGTGTGGGGAAGGTGTTTCAGTGTGTGTTGAGGGGGTTTCAGTGTGTGGGGAGGCGTTTCAGTGTGTCGGGATGTGTTTCAGTGTGTGGGGAAAGAGTTTCAGTGTGTGCGGAAGGGGTTTCAGTTTCTGTGGAAGGTGTTTCAGTGTGTGGGGAAGGGGTTTCAGTGTGTCGGGAAGGTGATTCATTGTGTGCGGAAGGGGTTTCAGTGTGTGGGGAAGGGGATTCTGTGTGTGGGGAAGGTGTTTTATTGTTTGGGGAAGGTGTTTCATTGTGTGTGGAAGGGTATTCAGTCTGTGGGGAAGGGGTTTCAGTGTGTGCGGATGGCGTTTCAGTGTGTTGGGAAGGTGTTACAGTGTGCGGGGAAGGGGTTTCAGTATGTGGGGTAGGGGTTTCAGTGTGTGGGGAAGGGTTTCAGTGTGTGGGGCAGGCTTTCAGAGTGTGGGGAAGGTGTTTCAGTGTGTGGGGAAGGGTTCTCAGTGTGTGTGGAAGGGTTTCAGTGTGTGGGGAAGGGGTTTCAGTGTGTGGGGAAGGGTTACAGTGTGTGCGGAAGTGGTTTCAGTGTGTGGGGAAGTTGCTTCAGTGTGTGCGAAAGGGGTTTCAGTGTGTGGGGAAGGGTTTCACTGTGTGGGGAAGGGTTTCAGTGTGTGGGGAAGGTGTTTCAGTGTGTGGGGAAGGGGTTTCAGTATGTGGGGAAGGGTTTCACTGAGTGCGGAAGGGGTTTCAGTGATTGGGGAAGGGTTTCAGTGTGTGGGGAATGGGTTTCAGTGTGTGCGGAAGGGGTTTCAGTGTGTGGGGAAAGTGTTTCAGTGTGTGTGGAAGGGTTTCAGTGTGTGGGGAAGGGGTTTCAGTATGTGGGGAAGGGTTTCACTGAGTGCGGAAGGGGTTTCAGTGATTGGGGAAGGGTTTCAGTGTGTGGGGAAGGGGTTTCAGTGTGTGCGGAAGGGGTTTCAGTGTGTGGGGAAAGTGTTTCAGTGTGTGTGGAAGGTTTTCAGTGTGTGGGGAAGGGGTTTCAGTGTTTGGGGAAGGTGTTTCATTGTGTGGGGAAGGGGTTTCAGAGTGTGGGTAATGGTTTCAGTTTGTGGGGAAGGTTTTTTCAGTGAGTGGGGATGGGGTTTCAGAGTGTGGGGAAGGGTTTCAGTGTGTGGGGAAGGGTTTTCAGTGTGTGGGGAAGGGGTTTCAGTGTGTGGGGAAGGGGCATCAGTGTGTGGGGATGTGTTTCAGTGTGTGAAGAAGGGGTTTCAGTGTGTGGGGATGGTGTTTCAGTGTGTGTGAAAGGTTTTCACTGTGTGCGGAAGTGGTGTGAGTGTGTGGGGAAGTGCTTTCAGTGTGTGGGGAAGGTGTTTCAGAGTGTGCGGAAGGGGTTTCAGTGTGTGGGGAAGGGGTTTCAGTGTGTGGGGAAGGTGTTTCAATGTGTGCGGAAGGGGTTTCAGTGTGTGCGGTAGAGGTTTCAGTCTGTGGGGAAGGAGTTTCAGTTTGTGGGGAAGTTGTTTCAGTGTGCGTGGAAGGGGTTTCAGTCTGTGGGGATGTGGTTTCAGTGTGTGGGGATGTGTTTCAGTGTATGGGGAAGGGGTTTCAGTGTGTGGGGAGGGGTTTCACTGTGTGTGGAAGTGGTTTCAGTGTATGGGGAAGGAGTTTCACTGTGTGGGGAAGGTGTTTCAGTGTGTGGGATGTGGTTTCAGTGTGTGGGGATGTGTTTCAGTGTGTGGGGACGGTGTTTCACTGTGTGGGGATCTGATTCAGTGTGTGGGGAAGGTATGTCAGTGTGTGCGGAATGGTTTCACTGTGTGGGGAAGGTGTTTCAGTGTGTGCGGAAGGGGTTTCAGTGTGAGCGGAACGCATTATAGTGTGTGGGGAATGGGTTTCAGTATGTGGGGAAGGGGTTTCAGTGTGTGGGGAATGTGTTTCAGTGTGTGGGGAAGGAGTTTCAGTATGTGGGGAAGGTGTTTCAGTGTGTGGGATGTGGTTTCAGTGTGTGGGGAAGGGTTCCACTGAGTGCACAAGGGGTTTCAGTGTTTGGGGAAGGGGTTTCATTCTGTGGTGAAGGTGTTTCAGTGTGTGGGGATGTGCTTCAGTGTGTGGGGAAGGCGTTTCAGTGTGTGGGGATGTGTTTCAATTTGTGGGGAAGGGATTTCAGTGTGTGGGGATGTGTTTCAGTGTGTGGGGAAGGGGGTGCAGTGTGTGGCAAGGTGTTTCAGTGTGTGTTGAGGGGGTTTCAGTGTGTGGGGAGGCGTTTCAGTGTGTCGGGATGTGTTTCAGTGTGTGGGGAAAGTGTTTCAGTGTGTGCGGAAGGGGTTTCAGTTTCTGTGGAAGGTGTTTCAGTGTGTGGGGAAGGGGTTTCAGTGTGTGGGGAAGGGGATTCTGTGTGTGGGGAAGGTGTTTCATTGTTTGGGGAAGGTGTTTCATTGTGTGTGGAAGGGTATTCAGTGTGTGGGGAAGGGGTTTCAGTGTGTGCGGATGGCGTATCAGTGTGTTGGGAAGGTGTTACAGTGTGTGGGGAAGGGGTTTCAGTATGTGGGGTAGGGGTTTCAGTGTGTGGGGAAGGGTTTCAGTGTGTGGGGCAGGCTTTCAGAGTGTGGGGAAGGTGTTTCAGTGGGTGGGATGTGGTTTCAGTGTGTGGGGAAGGGTTTCACTGAGTGCACAAGGGGTTTCAGTGTTTGGGGAAGGGGTTTCATTCTGTGGTGAAGGTGTTTCAGTGTGTGGGGATGTGTTTCAGTGTGTGGGGAAGGCGTTTCAGTGTGTGGGGATGTGTTTCAATTTGTGGTGAAGGGGTTTCAGTGTGTGGGGATGTGTTTCAGTGTGTGGGGAAGGGGGTGCAGTGTGTGGGGAAGGTGTTTCAGTGTGTGTTGAGGGGGTTTCAGTGTGTGGGGAGGCGTTTCAGTGTGTCGGGATGTGTTTCAGTGTGTGGGGAAAGAGTTTCAGTGTGTGCGGAAGGGGTTTCAGTTTCTGTGGAAGGTGTTTCAGTGTGTGGGGAAGGGGTTTCAGTGTGTCGGGAAGGTGATTCATTGTGTGCGGAAGGGGTTTCAGTGTGTGGGGAAGGGGATTCTGTGTGTGGGGAAGGTGTTTTATTGTTTGGGGAAGGTGTTTCATTGTGTGTGGAAGGGTATTCAGTCTGTGGGGAAGGGGTTTCAGTGTGTGCGGATGGCGTTTCAGTGTGTTGGGAAGGTGTTACAGTGTGCGGGGAAGGGGTTTCAGTATGTGGGGTAGGGGTTTCAGTGTGTGGGGAAGGGTTTCAGTGTGTGGGGCAGGCTTTCAGAGTGTGGGGAAGGTGTTTCAGTGTGTGGGGAAGGGTTCTCAGTGTGTGTGGAAGGGTTTCAGTGTGTGGGGAAGGGGTTTCAGTGTGTGGGGAAGGGTTACAGTGTGTGCGGAAGTGGTTTCAGTGTGTGGGGAAGTTGCTTCAGTGTGTGCGAAAGGGGTTTCAGTGTGTGGGGAAGGGTTTCACTGTGTGGGGAAGGGTTTCAGTGTGTGGGGAAGGTGTTTCAGTGTGTGGGGAAGGGGTTTCAGTATGTGGGGAAGGGTTTCACTGAGTGCGGAAGGGGTTTCAGTGATTGGGGAAGGGTTTCAGTGTGTGGGGAATGGGTTTCAGTGTGTGCGGAAGGGGTTTCAGTGTGTGGGGAAAGTGTTTCAGTGTGTGTGGAAGGGTTTCAGTGTGTGGGGAAGGGGTTTCAGTATGTGGGGAAGGGTTTCACTGAGTGCGGAAGGGGTTTCAGTGATTGGGGAAGGGTTTCAGTGTGTGGGGAAGGGGTTTCAGTGTGTGCGGAAGGGGTTTCAGTGTGTGGGGAAAGTGTTTCAGTGTGTGTGGAAGGTTTTCAGTGTGTGGGGAAGGGGTTTCAGTGTTTGGGGAAGGTGTTTCATTGTGTGGGGAAGGGGTTTCAGAGTGTGGGTAATGGTTTCAGTTTGTGGGGAAGGTTTTTTCAGTGAGTGGGGATGGGGTTTCAGAGTGTGGGGAAGGGTTTCAGTGTGTGGGGAAGGGTTTTCAGTGTGTGGGGAAGGGGTTTCAGTGTGTGGGGAAGGGGCATCAGTGTGTGGGGATGTGTTTCAGTGTGTGAAGAAGGGGTTTCAGTGTGTGGGGATGGTGTTTCAGTGTGTGTGAAAGGTTTTCACTGTGTGCGGAAGTGGTGTGAGTGTGTGGGGAAGTGCTTTCAGTGTGTGGGGAAGGTGTTTCAGAGTGTGCGGAAGGGGTTTCAGTGTGTGGGGAAGGGGTTTCAGTGTGTGGGGAAGGTGTTTCAATGTGTGCGGAAGGGGTTTCAGTGTGTGCGGTAGAGGTTTCAGTCTGTGGGGAAGGAGTTTCAGTTTGTGGGGAAGTTGTTTCAGTGTGCGTGGAAGGGGTTTCAGTCTGTGGGGATGTGGTTTCAGTGTGTGGGGATGTGTTTCAGTGTATGGGGAAGGGGTTTCAGTGTGTGGGGAGGGGTTTCACTGTGTGTGGAAGTGGTTTCAGTGTATGGGGAAGGAGTTTCACTGTGTGGGGAAGGTGTTTCAGTGTGTGGGATGTGGTTTCAGTGTGTGGGGATGTGTTTCAGTGTGTGGGGACGGTGTTTCACTGTGTGGGGATCTGATTCAGTGTGTGGGGAAGGTATGTCAGTGTGTGCGGAATGGTTTCACTGTGTGGGGAAGGTGTTTCAGTGTGTGCGGAAGGGGTTTCAGTGTGAGCGGAACGCATTATAGTGTGTGGGGAATGGGTTTCAGTATGTGGGGAAGGGGTTTCAGTGTGTGGGGAATGTGTTTCAGTGTGTGGGGAAGGAGTTTCAGTATGTGGGGAAGGTGTTTCAGTGTGTGGGATGTGGTTTCAGTGTGTGGGGAAGGGTTCCACTGAGTGCACAAGGGGTTTCAGTGTTTGGGGAAGGGGTTTCATTCTGTGGTGAAGGTGTTTCAGTGTGTGGGGATGTGCTTCAGTGTGTGGGGAAGGCGTTTCAGTGTGTGGGGATGTGTTTCAATTTGTGGGGAAGGGATTTCAGTGTGTGGGGATGTGTTTCAGTGTGTGGGGAAGGGGGTGCAGTGTGTGGCAAGGTGTTTCAGTGTGTGTTGAGGGGGTTTCAGTGTGTGGGGAGGCGTTTCAGTGTGTCGGGATGTGTTTCAGTGTGTGGGGAAAGTGTTTCAGTGTGTGCGGAAGGGGTTTCAGTTTCTGTGGAAGGTGTTTCAGTGTGTGGGGAAGGGGTTTCAGTGTGTGGGGAAGGGGATTCTGTGTGTGGGGAAGGTGTTTCATTGTTTGGGGAAGGTGTTTCATTGTGTGTGGAAGGGTATTCAGTGTGTGGGGAAGGGGTTTCAGTGTGTGCGGATGGCGTATCAGTGTGTTGGGAAGGTGTTACAGTGTGTGGGGAAGGGGTTTCAGTATGTGGGGTAGGGGTTTCAGTGTGTGGGGAAGGGTTC
Source organism: Heterodontus francisci (assembly GCF_036365525.1). Lineage (NCBI taxonomy): Eukaryota > Metazoa > Chordata > Chondrichthyes > Heterodontiformes > Heterodontidae > Heterodontus > Heterodontus francisci. Next base: position 84,973 of record NW_027141035.1, read on the forward strand.
TCAGTGTGTGTGGAAGGGTTTCAGTGTGTGGGGAAGGGGTTTCAGTGTGTGGGGAAGGGTTACAGTGTGTGCGGAAGTGGTTTCAGTGTGTGGGGAAGTTGCTTCAGTGTGTGCGAAAGGGGTTTCAGTGTGTGTGGAAGGGTTTCACTGTGTGGGGAAGGGTTTCAGTGTGTGGGGAAGGTGTTTCAGTGTGTGGGGAAGGGGTTTCAGTATGTGGGGAAGGGTTTCACTGAGTGCGGAAGGGGTTTCAGTGATTGGGGAAGGGTTTCAGTGTGTGGGGAATAGGTTTCAGTGTGTGCGGAAGGGGTTTCAATGTGTGGGGAAAGTGTTTCAGTGTGTGTGGAAGGGTTTCAGTGTGTGGGGAAGGTGTTTCAGTGTGTGGGGAAGGGGTTTCAGTATGTGGGGAAGGGTTTCACTGAGTGTGGAAGGGGTTTCAGTGATTGGGGAAGGGTTTCAGTGTGTGGGGAAGGGGTTTCAGTGTGTGCGGAAGGGGTTTCAGTGTGTGGGGAAAGTGTTTCAGTGTGTGTGGAAGGTTTTCAGTGTGTGGGGAAGGGGTTTCAGTGTTTGGGGAAGGTGTTTCATTGTGTGGGGAAGGGGTTTCAGAGTGTGGGTAATGGTTTCAGTTTGTGGGGAAGGGTTTTTCAGTGAGTGGGGATGGGGATTCAGAGTGTGGGGAAGGGTTTCAGTGTGTGGGGAAGGGTTTTCAGTGTGTGGGGAAGGGGTTTCAGTGTGTGGGGAAGGGGCATCAGTGTGTGGGGATGTGTTTCAGTGTGTGAAGAAGGGGTTTCAGTGTGTGGGGATGGTGTTTCAGTGTGTGTGGAAGGTTTTCACTGTGTGCGGAAGTGGTGTGAGTGTGTGGGGAAGTGCTTTCAGTGTGTGGGGAAGGTGTTTCAGAGTGTGCGGAAGGGGTTTCAGTGTGTGTGGAAGGGGTTTCAGTCTGTGGGGATGTGGTTTCAGTGTGTGGGGATGTGTTTCAGTGATTGGGGAAGGGGTTTCAGTGTGTGGGGAGGGGTTTCACTGTGTGTGGAAGTGGTTTCAGTGTATGGGGAAGGAGTTTCAGTGTGTGGGAAAGGTGTTTCAGTGGGTGGGATGTGGTTTCAGTGTGTGGGGAAGGGTTTCACTGAGTGCACAAGGGGTTTCAGTGTTTGGGGAAGGGGTTTCATTCTGTGGTGAAGGTGTTTCAGTGTGTGGGGATGTGTTTCAGTGTGTGGGGAAGGCGTTTCAGTGTGTGGGGATGTGTTTCAATTTGTCGTGAAGGGGTTTCAGTGTGTGGGGATGTGTTTCAGTGTGTGGGGAAGGGGGTGCAGTGTGTGGGGAAGGTGTTTCAGTGTGTGTTGAGGGGGTTTCAGTGTGTGGGGAGGCGTTTCAGTGTGTCGGGATGTGTTTCAGTGTGTGGGGAAAGAGTTTCAGTGTGTGCGGAAGGGGTTTCAGTTTCTGTGGAAGGTGTTTCAGTGTGTGGGGAAGGGGTTTCAGTGTGTCGGGAAGGTGATTCATTGTGTGCGGAAGGGGTTTCAGTGTGTGGGGAAGGGGATTCTGTGTGTGGGGAAGGTGTTTTATTGTTTGGGGAAGGTGTTTCATTGTGTGTGGAAGGGTATTCAGTCTGTGGGGAAGGGGTTTCAGTGTGTGCGGATGGCGTTTCAGTGTGTTGGGAAGGTGTTACAGTGTGCGGGGAAGGGGTTTCAGTATGTGGGGTAGGGGTTTCAGTGTGTGGGGAAGGGTTTCAGTGTGTGGGGCAGGCTTTCAGAGTGTGGGGAAGGTGTTTCAGTGTGTGGGGAAGGGTTCTCAGTGTGTGTGGAAGGGTTTCAGTGTGTGGGGAAGGGGTTTCAGTGTGTGGGGAAGGGTTACAGTGTGTGCGGAAGTGGTTTCAGTGTGTGGGGAAGTTGCTTCAGTGTGTGCGAAAGGGGTTTCAGTGTGTGGGGAAGGGTTTCACTGTGTGGGGAAGGGTTTCAGTGTGTGGGGAAGGTGTTTCAGTGTGTGGGGAAGGGGTTTCAGTATGTGGGGAAGGGTTTCACTGAGTGCGGAAGGGGTTTCAGTGATTGGGGAAGGGTTTCAGTGTGTGGGGAATGGGTTTCAGTGTGTGCGGAAGGGGTTTCAGTGTGTGGGGAAAGTGTTTCAGTGTGTGTGGAAGGGTTTCAGTGTGTGGGGAAGGGGTTTCAGTATGTGGGGAAGGGTTTCACTGAGTGCGGAAGGGGTTTCAGTGATTGGGGAAGGGTTTCAGTGTGTGGGGAAGGGGTTTCAGTGTGTGCGGAAGGGGTTTCAGTGTGTGGGGAAAGTGTTTCAGTGTGTGTGGAAGGTTTTCAGTGTGTGGGGAAGGGGTTTCAGTGTTTGGGGAAGGTGTTTCATTGTGTGGGGAAGGGGTTTCAGAGTGTGGGTATTGGTTTCAGTTTGTGGGGAAGGTTTTTTCAGTGAGTGGGGATGGGGTTTCAGAGTGTGGGGAAGGGTTTCAGTGTGTGGGGAAGGGTTTTCAGTGTGTGGGGAAGGGGTTTCAGTGTGTGGGGAAGGGGCATCAGTGTGTGGGGATGTGTTTCAGTGTGTGAAGAAGGGGTTTCAGTGTGTGGGGATGGTGTTTCAGTGTGTGTGAAAGGTTTTCACTGTGTGCGGAAGTGGTGTGAGTGTGTGGGGAAGTGCTTTCAGTGTGTGGGGAAGGTGTTTCAGAGTGTGCGGAAGGGGTTTCAGTGTGTGGGGAAGGGGTTTCAGTGTGTGGGGAAGGTGTTTCAATGTGTGCGGAAGGGGTTTCAGTGTGTGCGGTAGAGGTTTCAGTCTGTGGGGAAGGAGTTTCAGTTTGTGGGGAAGTTGTTTCAGTGTGCGTGGAAGGGGTTTCAGTCTGTGGGGATGTGGTTTCAGTGTGTGGGGATGTGTTTCAGTGTATGGGGAAGGGGTTTCAGTGTGTGGGGAGGGGTTTCACTGTGTGTGGAAGTGGTTTCAGTGTATGGGGAAGGAGTTTCACTGTGTGGGGAAGGTGTTTCAGTGTGTGGGATGTGGTTTCAGTGTGTGGGGATGTGTTTCAGTGTGTGGGGACGGTGTTTCACTGTGTGGGGATCTGATTCAGTGTGTGGGGAAGGTATGTCAGTGTGTGCGGAATGGTTTCACTGTGTGGGGAAGGTGTTTCAGTGTGTGCGGAAGGGGTTTCAGTGTGAGCGGAACGCATTATAGTGTGTGGGGAATGGGTTTCAGTATGTGGGGAAGGGGTTTCAGTGTGTGGGGAATGTGTTTCAGTGTGTGGGGAAGGGGTTTCTGTGTGTGGGGAAGGTGTTTCAGAGTGTGGGAATGTGTTTCAGTGTTTGGGGAAGGGGTTTCAGTGTGTGAGGAACGGTTTCACTGTGTGCGGAAGGGGTTTTAGTGTGTGGCGAAGGGGTTTCAGTGTGTGGGGAAGGGTTACAGTGTGTGGGGACAGTGTTTCAGTGTGTGGAGAAGGCTTTTCAGTATGTGGGGAAGGGTTTCAGTGTTTGCGGAAGGGTTTTCAGTGTGTGGGGAAGGGTTTCAGTGTGTGGGGAATGTGTAACAGTGTGTGCGGAAGGGGTTTCAGTGTGTGGGGAAGGTATTTCAGTGTGTGCGGAAGGGGTATCAATGTGTGGGGAAGGGTTTCAGTGTGTGCGGAAGGGTTTCAGTGTGTGAGGAAGGTGTTTCGGTGTGTGGGGAAGGGGTTTCAGTATGTGGGGAAGGGTTTCACTGAGTGCGGAAGGGTTTTCAGTGTTTGGGCAATGGGTTTCAGTGTGTGGGGAAGGGGTTTCAGTGTGTGTGGAAGAGGTTTCAGTGAGTGGGGAAGGTGTTTCAGTTTGTGGGGAAGGGTTTCAGTGTGTGGGGAAGGGGTTTCAGTGTTTGGGGAATGTGTTTCATTGTATGGGGAAGGGGTTTCAGAGTGTCGGTAATGGTTTCAGTGTGTGGGGAAGGGGTTTCAGTTAGTGGGGAAGGGATTTCATTGTGTGAGGAAGGGGTTTCAGTGTTTGGGGATGTGTTTCAGTGTGTGACGATGGGGTTTCAGTGTGTGGGGATGGGGTTTCAGTGCGTGTGGAAGGTTTTCACTGTGTGTGGAAGGGGTTTCAGTGTGTGGGGATGTGTTTCAGTTTGTGGGGAAGTGGTTTCAGTATGTGGGGTTGTGTTTCAGTGTGTGGGGAAGGGGTTTCAGTGTGTGGGGAAGGTGTTACAGTGTGTGTGGAAGGGGTTTCAGTGTGTGGGGAAGGTGTTTCAGTGTTTGGGGAAGGGGTTTCAGTGTGTGGGGAAGATTTTTCAGTGTGTGCGGTAGATGTTTCAGTGTGTGGGGAAGGAGTTTCTGTTTGTGGGGAAGGTGTTTCAGTGAGTGCGGAAGTGGTTTCGGGGTGTGGGGATGGGGTGTCAGTGTGTGGGGATGTGTTTCAGTGTATGGGGAAGGGGTTTCAGTGTGTGGGGAGGGGTTTCACTGTGTGCGGAAGGGGTTTCAGTGTGTGGGGAAGGTGTTTCAGTGTGTGGGGAAGGTGTTTCAGTGTGTGGGAAGGGGTTTCGGTGTGTGGGGATGTGTTTCACTGTGTGGGGAAGGGGTTTCAGTGCGTGGGGAATGTGTTTCAGTGTGTGGGCAAGGGGTTTCACTATGTGGGGAAGAGTTTCAGAGTTTGCGGAAGGGGTTTCAGTGTGTGGGGAAGGGTTTCAGTGTGTGGGGAATGTGTTGCAGTGTTTGCAGATCGGGTGTCAGTGTGTGGGGAAGGTGGTTCAGTGTGTGCGGAAGGGGTTTCAGTGTGTGGGGAAGGGTTTCAGTGTGTGGGGAAGGGTTTCAGTGTGCGTGGAAGGTGTTTCAGTGTGTGTGGAAGGGGTTTGAGGATGTGGGGAAGGATTTCACTGAGTGCGGAAGGGGTTTCAGTGTTTGGGGAAGGGGTTGTAGTGTGTGGGAAAGGTGTTTCAGTGTGTGGGGATGTGTTTCAGTGTGTGGGGAAGGCGTTTCAGTGTGTGGGGATGTGTTTCAATTTGTGGGGAAGGGGTTTCAGTGTGTGGGGATGTGTTTCAGTGTGTGGGGAAGGGGTTTCAGTGTGTGGGGAAGGTGTTACAGTGTGTGTGGAAGGGGTTTCAGTGTGTGGGGAAGGTGTTTCAGTGTGTGGGGAAGGGTTTTCAGTGTGTGGGGAAGGTTTTTCAGTGTGTGCGGAAGTGGTTTCAGTTTCTGCGGAAGGTGTTTCAGTGTGTGCGGAAGTGGTTTCAGTGTGTGGGGAAGTTGCTTCAGTGTGTGCGAAAGGGGTTTCAGTGTGTGGGGAAGGGTTTCACTGTGTGGGGAAGGGTTTCAGTGTGAGGGGAAGGTGTTTCAGTGTGTGAGGAAGGGGTTTCAGTATGTGGGGAAGGGTTTCACTGAGTGCGGAAGGGGTTTCAGTGATTGGGGAAGGGTTTCAGTGTGTGGGGAATGGGTTTCAGTGTGTGCGGAAGGGGTTTCAGTGTGTGGGGAAAGTGTGTCAGTGTGTGTGGAAGGGTTTCAGTGTGTGGGGAAGGTGTTTCAGTATGTGGGGAAGGGTTTCACTGAGTGCGGAAGGGGTTTCAGTGATTGGGGAAGGGTTTCAGTGAGTGGGGAAGGGGTTTCAGTGTGTGCGGAAGGGGTTTCAGTGTGTGGGGAAAGTGTTTCAGTGTGTGTGGAAGGTTTTCAGTGTGTGGGGAAGGGGTTTCAGTGTTTGGGGAAGGTGTTTCATTGTGTGGGGAAGGGGTTTCCGAGTGTGGGTAATGGTTTCAGTTTGTGGGGAAGGGTTTTTCAGTGAGTGAGGATGGGGTTTCAGAGTGTGGGGATGTGTTTCAGTGTGTGAAGAAGGGGTTTCAGTGTGTGGGGATGGTGTTTCAGTGTGTGTGGAAGGTTTTCACTGTGGGCGTAAGTGGTGTCAGTGTGTGGGTAAGGTGTTTCAAAGTGTGCGGAAGGGGTTTCAGTGTGTGGGGAAGGGGTTTCAGTGTGTGGGGAAGGTGTTTCAATGTGTGCGGAAGGGGTTTCAGTGTTTGCGGTAGAGGTTTCAGTGTGTGGGGAAGGAGTTTCAGTTTGTGGGGAAGTTGTTTCAGTGTGTGTGGAAGGGGTTTCAGTCTGTGGGGATGTGGTTTCAGTGTGTGGGGATGTGTTTCAGTGTATGGGGAAGGGGTTTCAGTGTGTGGGGAGGGGTTTCACTGTGTGTGGAAGTGGTTTCAGTGTATGGGGAAGGAGTTTCAGTGTGTGGGGAAGGTGTTTCAGTGTGTGGGATGTGGTTTCAGTGTGTGGGGATGTGTTTCAGTGTGTGGGCACGGTGTTTCACTGTGTGGGGATGTGATTCAGTGTGTGGGGAAGGTATGTCAGTGTGGGCGGAAGGGGTTTCAGTGTGTGGGGAAGGGGTTACAGTGTGTGGGGATGGTGTTTCAGTGTATGCGGAATGGGATTCAGTGTGTCCGGAAGCTGTTTCAGTGTGTGGGGAAGGGGTTTCAGTGTGTGGGGATGTGTTTCAGTGTGTGGGGAAGGGTTTCACTGTGTGCGGAAGGTGTTTCAGTGTATGGGGAAGGGGTTTCAGTGTGTGGGGAAGGTGTTTCAGTGTGTGTGGAAGGGGTTTCAGTGTGTGGGGAGGGGTTTCACTGTGTGCGGAAGGGGTTTCAGTGTGTGGGGAAGGTGTTTCAGTGTGTGGGGAAGGTGTTTCAGTGTGTGGGAAGGGGTTTCGGTGTGTGGGGATGTGTTTCACTGTGTGGGGAAGGGGTTTCAGTGCGTGGGGAATGTGTTTCAGTGTGTGGGCAAGGGGTTTCAGTGTTTGCGGAAGGTTCTTCAGTGTGTGGGAATGTGCTTCAGTGTTTGGGGAAGGTGTTTCAGTGTGTGGGGAAGGTGTTTCAGTGTGTGGGAAGGGGTTTCGGTGTGTGGGGATGTGTTTCACTGTGTGGGGAAGGGGTTTCAGTGCGTGGGGAATGTGTTTCAGTGTGTGGGCAAGGGGTTTCAGTGTTTGCGGAAGGTTCTTCAGTGTGTGGGAATGTGCTTCAGTGTTTGGGGAAGGGGTTTCAGTGTGTGGGGAAGGGTTTCACTGTGTGCGGAAGGTGTTTCAGTGTATGGGGAAGGGGTTTCAGTGTGTGGGGAAGGTGTTTCAGTGTGTGTGGAAGGGGTTTCAGTGTGTGGGGAAGGGGTTACAGTGTGTGGGGATGGTGTTTCAGTGTATGCGGAATGGGATTCAGTGTGTCCGGAAGCTGTTTCAGTGTGTGGGGAAGGGGTTTCAGTGTGTGGGGATGTGTTTCAGTGTGTGGGGAAGGGGTTTCAGTGTGTGGGGAAGGGGTTTCAGTGTGTGTAGAAGGTGGTTTCAGTGTGTGGGGAAGGCGTTTCAGTGTGAGGGGAAGGGGTTTCAGTGTGTGTATAAGGGGTTTCAGTGTGTGTGGAAGGGGATTCAGTGTGAGGGGAAGGGGTTTCAGTGTGTGGGGAAGGCGTTTCAGTGTGTGGGATAGGGATTAACTGTGTGCGGAAGGTGTTTCAGTGTGTGCAGAAGGGGTTTCAGTTTCCGCGGAAGGTGTTTCAGTGTGTGGGAAAGGGGTTTCAGTGTGTGGGGAAGGTGTTTCACTGTGTGCGGAAGGGGTTTCAGTGTGTGGGGAAGGGGATTCTGTGTGTGGGGAAGGTGTTTTATTGTGTGGGGAAGGTGTTTCATTGTGCGTGCAAGGGTATTCAGTGTGTGGGGAAGGGGCTTCAGTGTGTGGGGAGGGGGTTTCAGTGTGTGCGATAGGGTTTAACTGTGTGCGGAAGGTGTTTCAGTGTGTGCGGAAGGTTTTTTAGAGTTTGGGGAAGGGGTTTCAGTATGTGGGGTAGGGGTTTCAGTGAGTGGGGCAGCGTTTCAGTGTGTTGGGCAGTCTTTCAGTGTGTGGGGAAGGTGTATCAGTGTGTGGGGCAGTCTTTCAGTGTGTGGGGAAGGTGTTTCAGTGTTTGGGGAAGGGCTTTCAGTCTGTGGGGAAGGTTTACAGTGTTTGGGGACGGGGTTTCAGTGTGTGGGGAAGGGGTTTCACTATGTGGGGAAGAGTTTCAGAGTTTGCGGAAGGGGTTTCAGTGTGTGGGGAAGGGTTTCAGTGTGTGGGGAATGTGTTGCAGTGTTTGCAGATCGGGTGTCAGTGTGTGGGGAAGGTGGTTCAGTGTGTGCGGAAGGGGTTTCAGTGTGTGGGGAAGGGTTTCAGTGTGTGGGGAAGGGTTTCAGTGTGTGTGGAAGGTGTTTCAGTGTGTGTGGAAGGGGTTTGAGGATGTGGGGAAGGATTTCACTGAGTGCGGAAGGGGTTTCAGTGTTTGGGGAAGGGGTTGTAGTGTGTGGGAAAGGTGTTTCAGTGTGTGGGGATGTGTTTCAGTGTGTGGGGAAGGCGTTTCAGTGTGTGGGGATGTGTTTCAATTTGTGGGGAAGGGGTTTCAGTGTGTGGGGATGTGTTTCAGTGTGTGGGGAAGGGGTTTCAGTGTGTGGGGAAGGTGTTACAGTGTGTGTGGAAGGGGTTTCAGTGTGTGGGGAAGGTGTTTCAGTGTGTGGGGAAGGGTTTTCAGTGTGTGGGGAAGGTTTTTCAGTGTGTGCGGAAGTGGTTTCAGTTTCTGCGGAAGGTGTTTCAGTGTGTGCGGAAGTGGTTTCAGTGTGTGGGGAAGTTGCTTCAGTGTGTGCGAAAGGGGTTTCAGTGTGTGGGGAAGGGTTTCACTGTGTGGGGAAGGGTTTCAGTGTGAGGGGAAGGTGTTTCAGTGTGTGAGGAAGGGGTTTCAGTATGTGGGGAAGGGTTTCACTGAGTGCGGAAGGGGTTTCAGTGATTGGGGAAGGGTTTCAGTGTGTGGGGAATGGGTTTCAGTGTGTGCGGAAGGGGTTTCAGTGTGTGGGGAAAGTGTGTCAGTGTGTGTGGAAGGGTTTCAGTGTGTGGGGAAGGTGTTTCAGTGTGTGGGGAAGGGGTTTCAGTATGTGGGGAAGGGTTTCACTGAGTGCGGAAGGGGTTTCAGTGATTGGGGAAGGGTTTCAGTGAGTGGGGAAGGGGTTTCAGTGTGTGCGGAAGGGGTTTCAGTGTGTGGGGAAAGTGTTTCAGTGTGTGTGGAAGGTTTTCAGTGTGTGGGGAAGGGGTTTCAGTGTTTGGGGAAGGTGTTTCATTGTGTGGGGAAGGGGTTTCCGAGTGTGGGTAATGGTTTCAGTTTGTGGGGAAGGGTTTTTCAGTGAGTGAGGATGGGGTTTCAGAGTGTGGGGATGTGTTTCAGTGTGTGAAGAAGGGGTTTCAGTGTGTGGGGATGGTGTTTCAGTGTGTGTGGAAGGTTTTCACTGTGGGCGGAAGTGGTGTCAGTGTGTGGGTAAGGTGTTTCAAAGTGTGCGGAAGGGGTTTCAGTGTGTGGGGAAGGGGTTTCAGTGTGTGGGGAAGGTGTTTCAATGTGTGCGGAAGGGGTTTCAGTGTTTGCGGTAGAGGTTTCAGTGTGTGGGGAAGGAGTTTCAGTTTGTGGGGAAGTTGTTTCAGTGTGTGTGGAAGGGGTTTCAGTCTGTGGGGATGTGGTTTCAGTGTGTGGGGATGTGTTTCAGTGTATGGGGAAGGGGTTTCAGTGTGTGGGGAGGGGTTTCACTGTGTGTGGAAGTGGTTTCAGTGTATGGGGAAGGAGTTTCAGTGTGTGGGGAAGGTGTTTCAGTGTGTGGGATGTGGTTTCAGTGTGTGGGGATGTGTTTCAGTGTGTGGGCACGGTGTTTCACTGTGTGGGGATGTGATTCAGTGTGTGGGGAAGGTATGTCAGTGTGGGCGGAAGGGGTTTCAGTGTGTGGGGAAGGGGTTACAGTGTGTGGGGATGGTGTTTCAGTGTATGCGGAATGGGATTCAGTGTGTCCGGAAGCTGTTTCAGTGTGTGGGGAAGGGGTTTCAGTGTGTGGGGATGTGTTTCAGTGTGTGGGGAAGGGTTTCACTGTGTGCGGAAGGTGTTTCAGTGTATGGGGAAGGGGTTTCAGTGTGTGGGGAAGGTGTTTCAGTGTGTGTGGAAGGGGTTTCAGTGTGTGGGGAAGGGGTTACAGTGTGTGGGGATGGTGTTTCAGTGTATGCGGAATGGGATTCAGTGTGTCCGGAAGCTGTTTCAGTGTGTGGGGAAGGGGTTTCAGTGTGTGGGGATGTGTTTCAGTGTGTGGGGAAGGGGTTTCAGTGTGTGGGGAAGGGGTTTCAGTGTGTGTAGAAGGTGGTTTCAGTGTGTGGGGAAGGCGTTTCAGTGTGAGGGGAAGGGGTTTCAGTGTGTGTATAAGGGGTTTCAGTGTGTGTGGAAGGGGATTCAGTGTGAGGGGAAGGGGTTTCAGTGTGTGGGGAAGGCGTTTCAGTGTGTGGGATAGGGATTAACTGTGTGCGGAAGGTGTTTCAGTGTGTGCAGAAGGGGTTTCAGTTTCCGCGGAAGGTGTTTCAGTGTGTGGGAAAGGGGTTTCAGTGTGTGGGGAAGGTGTTTCACTGTGTGCGGAAGGGGTTTCAGTGTGTGGGGAAGGGGATTCTGTGTGTGGGGAAGGTGTTTTATTGTGTGGGGAAGGTGTTTCATTGTGCGTGCAAGGGTATTCAGTGTGTGGGGAAGGGGCTTCAGTGTGTGGGGAGGGGGTTTCAGTGTGTGCGATAGGGTTTAACTGTGTGCGGAAGGTGTTTCAGTGTGTGCGGAAGGTTTTTTAGAGTTTGGGGAAGGGGTTTCAGTATGTGGGGTAGGGGTTTCAGTGAGTGGGGCAGCGTTTCAGTGTGTTGGGCAGTCTTTCAGTGTGTGGGGAAGGTGTATCAGTGTGTGGGGCAGTCTTTCAGTGTGTGGGGAAGGTGTTTCAGTGTTTGGGGAAGGGCTTTCAGTCTGTGGGGAAGGTTTACAGTGTTTGGGGACGGGGTTTCAGTGTGTGGGGAAGGGGTTTCACTATGTGGGGAAGAGTTTCAGAGTTTGCGGAAGGGGTTTCAGTGTGTGGGGAAGGGTTTCAGTGTGTGGGGAATGTGTTGCAGTGTTTGCAGATCGGGTGTCAGTGTGTGGGGAAGGTGGTTCAGTGTGTGTGGAAGGGGTTTCAGTGTGTGGGGAAGGGTTTCAGTGTGTGGGGAAGGGTTTCAGTGTGTGTGGAAGGTGTTTCAGTGTGTGTGGAAGGGGTTTGAGGATGTGGGGAAGGATTTCACTGAGTGCGGAAGGGGTTTCAGTGTTTGGGGAAGGGGTTGTAGTGTGTGGGAAAGGTGTTTCAGTGTGTGGGGATGTGTTTCAGTGTGTGGGGAAGGCGTTTCAGTGTGTGGGGATGTGTTTCAATTTGTGGGGAAGGGGTTTCAGTGTGTGGGGATGTGTTTCAGTGTGTGGGGAAGGGGTTTCAGTGTGTGGGGAAGGTGTTACAGTGTGTGTGGAAGGGGTTTCAGTGTGTGGGGAAGGTGTTTCAGTGTGTGGGGAAGGGTTTTCAGTGTGTGGGGAAGGTTTTTCAGTGTGTGCGGAAGTGGTTTCAGTTTCTGCGGAAGGTGTTTCAGTGTGTGCGGAAGTGGTTTCAGTGTGTGGGGAAGTTGCTTCAGTGTGTGCGAAAGGGGTTTCAGTGTGTGGGGAAGGGTTTCACTGTGTGGGGAAGGGTTTCAGTGTGAGGGGAAGGTGTTTCAGTGTGTGAGGAAGGGGTTTCAGTATGTGGGGAAGGGTTTCACTGAGTGCGGAAGGGGTTTCAGTGATTGGGGAAGGGTTTCAGTGTGTGGGGAATGGGTTTCAGTGTGTGCGGAAGGGGTTTCAGTGTGTGGGGAAAGTGTGTCAGTGTGTGTGGAAGGGTTTCAGTGTGTGGGGAAGGTGTTTCAGTGTGTGGGGAAGGGGTTTCAGTATGTGGGGAAGGGTTTCACTGAGTGCGGAAGGGGTTTCAGTGATTGGGGAAGGGTTTCAGTGAGTGGGGAAGGGGTTTCAGTGTGTGCGGAAGGGGTTTCAGTGTGTGGGGAAAGTGTTTCAGTGTGTGTGGAAGGTTTTCAGTGTGTGGGGAAGGGGTTTCAGTGTTTGGGGAAGGTGTTTCATTGTGTGGGGAAGGGGTTTCCGAGTGTGGGTAATGGTTTCAGTTTGTGGGGAAGGGTTTTTCAGTGAGTGAGGATGGGGTTTCAGAGTGTGGGGATTTGTTTCAGTGTGTGAAGAAGGGGTTTCAGTGTGTGGGGATGGTGTTTCAGTGTGTGTGGAAGGTTTTCACTGTGGGCGGAAGTGGTGTCAGTGTGTGGGTAAGGTGTTTCAAAGTGTGCGGAAGGGGTTTCAGTGTGTGGGGAAGGGGTTTCAGTGTGTGGGGAAGGTGTTTCAATGTGTGCGGAAGGGGTTTCAGTGTTTGCGGTAGAGGTTTCAGTGTGTGGGGAAGGAGTTTCAGTTTGTGGGGAAGTTGTTTCAGTGTGTGTGGAACGGGTTTCAGTCTGTGGGGATGTGGTTTCAGTGTGTGGGGATGTGTTTCAGTGTATGGGGAAGGGGTTTCAGTGTGTGGGGAGGGGTTTCACTGTGTGTGGAAGTGGTTTCAGTGTATGGGGAAGGAGTTTCAGTGTGTGGGGAAGGTGTTTCAGTGTGTGGGATGTGGTTTCAGTGTGTGGGGATGTGTTTCAGTGTGTGGGCACGGTGTTTCACTGTGTGGGGATGTGATTCAGTGTGTGGGGAAGGTATGTCAGTGTGGGCGGAAGGGGTTTCAGTGTGTGGGGAATGTGTTTCAGTGTGTGGGGAAGGGGTTTCTGTGTGTGGGGAATGTGTTTCAGAGTGTGGGAATGTGTTTCAGTATTTGGGGAAGGGGTTTCAGTGTGTGGGGAACGGTTTCACTGTGTGCGGAAGGGGTTTTAGTGTGTGGGGAAGGGGTTTCAGTGTGTGGGGAAGGGTTACAGTGTGTGGGGAAGGGTTACAGTGTGTGGGGACGGTGTTTCAGTGTGTGGGGAAGGTGTTTCAGTATGTGGGGAAGGGTTTCAGTGTTTGCGGAAGGGGTTTCAGTGTGTGGGGAAGGGTTTCAGTGTGTGGGGAATGTGTAACAGTGTGTGCGGAAGGGGTTTCAGTGTGTGGGGAAGGTGTTTCAGTGTGTGTGGAAGGGGTTTCAATGTGTGGGGAAGGGTTTCAGTGTGTGCGGAAGGGTTTCAGTGTGTGAGGAAGGTGTTTCGGTGTGTGGGGAAGGGGTTTCAGTATGTGGGGAAGGGTTTCACTGAGTGCGGAAGGGTTTTCAGTGGTTGGGCAATGGGTTTCAGTGTTTGGGGAAGGGGTTTCAGTGTGTGTGGAAGAGGTTTCAGTGTGTGGGGAAGGTGTTTCAGTTTGTGGGGAAGGGTTTCAGTGTGTGGGGAATGTGTTGCAGTGTTTGCAGATCGGGTGTCAGTGTGTGGGGAAGGTGGTTCAGTGTGTGCGGAAGGGGTTTCAGTGTGCGGGGAAGGGTTTCAGTGTGTGGGGAAGGGTTTCAGTGTGTGTGGAAGGTGTTTCAGTGTGTGTGGAAGGGGTTTGAGTATGTGGGGAAGGATTTCACTGAGTGCGGAAGGGGTTTCAGTGTTTGGGGAAGGGGTTGTAGTGTGTGGGAAAGGTGTTTCAGTGTGTGGGGATGTGTTTCAGTGTGTGGGGAAGGCGTTTCAGTGTGTGGGGATGTGTTTCAATTTGTGGGGAAGGGGTTTCAGTGTGTGGGGATGTGTTTCAGTGTGTGCGGAAGGGGTTTCAGTGTGTGGGGAAGGTGTTACAGTGTGTGTGGAAGGGGTTTCAGTGTGTGGGGAAGGTGTTTCAGTGTGTGGGGAAGGGTTTTCAGTGTGTGGGGAAGGTTTTTCAGTGTTTGCGGAAGTGGTTTCAGTTTCTGCGGAAGTTGTTTCAGTGTGTGCGGAAGTGGTTTCAGTGTGTGGGGAAGTTGCTTCAGTGTGTGCGAAAGGGGTTTCAGTGTGTGGGGAAGGGTTTCATTGTGTGGGGAAGGGTTTCAGTGTGAGGGGAAGGTGTTTCAGTGTGTGAGGAAGGGGTTTCAGTATGTGGGGAAGGGTTTCACTGAGTGCGGAAGGGGTTTCAGTGATTGGGGAAGGGTTTCAGTGTGTGGGGAATGGGTTTCAGTGTGTGCGGAAGGGGTTTCAGTGTGTGGGGAAAGTGTGTCAGTGTGTGTGGAAGGGTTTCAGTGTGTGGGGAAGGTGTTTCAGTGTGTGGGGAAGGGGTTTCAGTATGTGGGGAAGGGTTTCACTGAGTGCGGAAGGGGTTTCAGTGATTGGGGAAGGGTTTCAGTGAGTGGGGAAGGGGTTTCAGTGTGTGCGGAAGGGGTTTCAGTGTGTGGGGAAAGTGTTTCAGTGTGTGTGGAAGGTTTTCAGTGTGTGGGGAAGGGGTTTCAGTGTTTGGGGAAGGTGTTTCATTGTGTGGGGAAGGGGTTTCCGAGTGTGGGTAATGGTTTCAGTTTGTGGGGAAGGGTTTTTCAGTGAGTGAGGATGGGGTTTCAGAGTGTGGGGAAGGGTTTCAGTGTGTGGGGAAGGGGTTTCAGTGTGTGGGGAAGGGGCATCAGTGTGTGGGGATGTGTTTCAGAGTGTGAAGAAGGGGTTTCAGTGTGTGGGGATGGTGTTTCAGTGTGTGTGGAAGGTTTTCCCTGTGTGCGGAAGTGGTGTCAGTGTGTGGGTAAGGTGTTTCAGAGTGTGCGGAAGGGGTTTCAGTGTGTGGGGAAGGGGTTTCAGTGTGTGGGGAAGGTGTTTCAATGTGTGCGGAAGGGGTTTCAGTGTGTGCAGTAGAGGTTTCAGTGTGTGGGGAAGGAGTTTCAGTTTGTGGGGAAGTTGTTTCAGTGTGTGTGGAAGGGGTTTCAGTCTGTGGGGATGTGGTTTCAGTGTGTGGGGATGTGTTTCAGTGTATGGGGAAGGGGTTTCCGTGTGTGGGGAGGGGTTTCACTGTGTGTGGAAGTGGTTTCAGTGTATGGGGAAGGAGTTTCAGTGTGTGGGGAAGGTGTTTCAGTGTGTGGGATGTGGTTTCAGTGTGTGGGGATGTGTTTCAGTGTGTGGGGACGGTGTTTCACTGTGTGGGGATGTGATTCAGAGTGTGGGGAAGGTATGTCAGTGTGGGCGGAAGGGTTTCAGTGTGTGGGGAAGGTGTTTCAGTGTGTGCGGAAGGGGTTTCAGTGTGTGGGGAATGTGTTTCAGTGTGTGGGGAAGGGGTTTCTGTGTGTGGGAATGTGTTTCAGTGTTTGGGGAAGGGGTTTCAGTGTGTGGGGAACGGTTTCACTGTGTGCAGAAGGGGTTTTAGTGTGTGGGGAAGGGGTTTCAGTGTTTGGGGAAGGGTTACAGTGTGTGGGGAAGGGTTACAGTGTGTGGGGACGGTGTTTCAGTGTTTGCGGAAGGGGTTTCAGTGTGTGGGGAAGGGTTTCAGTGTGTGGGGAATGTGTAACAGTGTGTGCGGAAGGGGTTTCAGTGTGTGGGGAAGGTGTTTCAGTGTGTGTGGAAGGGGTTTCAATGTGTGGGGAAGGGTTTCAGTGTGTGCGTAAGGGTTTCAGTGTGTGAGGAAGGTGTTTCGGTGTGTGGGGAAGGGGTTTCAGTATGTGGGGAAGGGTTTCACTGAGTGCGGAAGGGTTTTCAGTGGTTGGGCAATGAGTTTCAGTTTTTGGGGAAGGGGTTTCAGTGTGTATGGAAGAGGTTTCAGTGTGTGGGGAAGGTGTTTCCGTTTGTGGGGAAGGGTTTCAGTGTGTGGGGAAGGGGTTTCAGTGTTTGGGGAAGGTGTTTCATTGTTTGGGGAAGGGGTTTCAGAGTGTCGGTAATGGTTTCAGTGTGTGGGGAAGGGGTTTCAGTTAGTGGGGAAGGGGTTTCATTGTGTGGGGAAGGGGTTTCAGTGTGTGGGGATGTGTTTCAGTGTGTGACGAAGGGGTTTCAGTGTGTGGGGATGGGGTTTCAGTGCGTGTGGAAGGTTTTCACTGTGTGTGGAAGGGGTTTCAGTGTGTGGGGATGTGTTTCAGTTTGTGGGGAAGGTGTTTCAGTATGTGGGGTTGTGTTTCAGTGTGTGGTGAAGGGGTTTCAGTGTGTGGGGAAGGTGTTTCAGTGTGTGTGGAAGGGGTTTCAGTGTGTGGGGAAGGTGTTTCAGTGTGTGGGGAAGGGGTTTCAGTGTGTGGGGAAGATTTTTCAGTGTGTGCGGAAGTGGTTTCAGATTCTGCGGAAGGTGGTACAGTGTGTGGGGAAGGGGATTCAGTGTGTGCGGAAGTGGTTTCAGAGTGTGTGGTAGATGTTTCAGTGTGTGGGGAAGGAGTTTCTGTTTGTGGGGAAGGTGTTTCAGTGTGTGCGGAAGTGGTTTCGGTGTGTGGGGATGGGGTTTCAGTGTGTGGGGATGTGTTTCAGTGTATGGGGAAGGGGTTTCAGTGTGTGGGGAGGGGTTTCACTGTGTGCGGAAGGGGTTTCAGTGTGTGGGGAAGGTGTTTCAGTGTGTGGGGAAGGTGTTCCAGTGTGTGGGAAGGGGTTTCGGTGTGTGGGGATGTGTTTCACTGTGTGGGGAAGGGGTTTCAGTGTGTGGGGATGTGATTCAGTGTGTGGGGAAGGTATTTCAGTGTGTGGGGAAGGGTTTCAATGTGTGGGGAAGGTGTTTCAGTGTGTGCGGAAGGAGTTTCAGTATGTGGGGAAGGGGTTTCAGTGGGTGGGGAATGTGTTTCAGTGTGTGGGCAAGGGGTTTCAGTGTGTGGGGAGGGGTTTCACTGTGTGCGGAAGGGGTTTCAGTGTGTGGGGAAGGTGTTTCAGTGTGTGGGGAAGGTGTTTCAGTGTGTGGGAAGGGGTTGCGGTGTGTGGGGATGTGTTTCACTGTGTGGGGAAGGGGTTTCAGTGTGTGGGGATGTGATTCAGTGTGTGGGGAAGGTATTTCAGTGTGTGGGGAAGGGTTTCACTGTGTGGGGAAGGTGTTTCAGTGTGTGCGGAAGGAGTTTCAGTATGTGGGGAAGGGGTTTCAGTGGGTGGGGAATGTGTTTCAGTGTGTGGGCAAGGGGTTTCAGTGTGTGGGGAAGGTTCTTCAGTGTGTGGGAATGTGCTTCAGTGTTTGGGGAAGGGGTTTCAGTGTGTGGGGAAGGGTTTCACTGTGTGCGGAAGGTGTTTCAGTGTATGGGGAAGGGGTTTCAGTGTGTGGGGAAGGTGTTTCAGTGTGTGTGGAAGGGGTTTCAGTGTGTGGGGAAGGGGTTACAGTGTGTGGGGATGGTGTTTCAGTGTATGCGGAATGGGATTCAGTGTGTCCGGAAGCTGTTTCAGTGTGTGGGGAAGGGGTTTCAGTGTGTGGGGATGTGTTTCAGTGTGTGGGGAAGGGGTTTCAGTGTGTGGGGAAGGTGTTTCAGTGTGTGTAGAAGGGGTTTCAGTGTGTGGGGAAGGCGTTTCAGTGTGAGGGGAAGGGGTTTCAGTGTGTTGGGGAGGTCTTACCGTGTGTGGGAAGGGGTTTCAGTGTGTGGGGAAGGTATTTCAGTGTGTGGGGATGTGTTTCAGTGTGTGGGGAAGGGGTTCAGTGTGTGGGGAAGGTGTTTCAGGGTGTGGGGTTGGGTTTCAGTGTGTGGGGACGGGTTTCAGTGTGTGGGGAGGCGTTTCAGTGTGTCGGGATGTGTTTCAGTGTGTGCGGAAGGGGTTTCAGTTTCTGTGGAAGGTGTTTCAGTGTGTGGGGAAGGGGTTTCAGTGTGTCAGGAAGGTGATTCATTGTGTGCGGAAGGGGTTTCAGTGTGTGGGGAAGGGGTTTCAGTGTGTGCGGATGGCGTTTCAGTGTGTTGGGAAGGTGTTACAGTGTGTGGGGAAGGGGTTTCAGTATGTGGGGTAGGGGTTTCAGTGTGTGGGGAAGGGTTTCAGTGTGTGGGGCAGGCTTTCAGAGTGTGGGGAAGGTGTTTCAGTGTGTGGGGAAGGTTTCTCAGTGTGTGTGGAAGGGTTTCAGTGTGTGGGGAAGGGGTTTCAGTGTGTGGGGAAGGGTTACAGTGTGTGCGGAAGTGGTTTCAGTGTGTGGGGAAGGGCTTCACTGTGTGGAGAAGGGTTTCAGTGTGTGGGGAAGGTGTTTCAGTGTGTGGGGAAGGGGTTTCAGTATGTGGGGAAGGGTTTCACTGAGTGCGGAAGGGGTTTCAGTGATTGGGGAAGGGTTTCAGTGTGTGGGGAAGGTATTTCAGTGTGTGCGGAAGGGGTTTCAGTGTGTGGGGAAAGTGTTTCAGTGTGTGTGGAAGGTTTTCAGTGTGTGGGGAAGGTGTTTCAGTGTGTGGGGAAGGGGTTTCAGTATGTGGGGAAGGGTTTCACTGAGTGCGGAAGGGGTTTCAGTGATTGGGGAAGGGTTTCAGTGTGTGGGGAAGGGGTTTCAGTGTGTGCGGAAGGGGTTTCAGTGTGTGGGGAAAGTGTTTCAGTGTGTGTGGAAGGTTTTCAGTGTGTGGGGAAGGGGTTTCAGAGTGTGGGTAATGGTTTCAGTTTGTGGGGAAGGGTTTTTCAGTGAGTGGGGATGGGGTTTCAGAGTGTGGGGAAGGGTTTCAGTGTGTGGGGAAGGGTTTTCAGTGTGTGGGGAAGGGGTTTCAGTGTGTGTGGAAGGGTCATCAGTGTGTGGGGATGTGTTTCAGTGTGTGAAGAAGGGGTTTCAGTGTGTGGGGATGATGTTTCAGTGTGTGTGTGGAATGTTTTCACTGTGTGCGGAAGTGGTGTCAGTGTGTGGGGAATTGCTTTCAGTGTGTGGGGAAGGTGTTTCAGAGTGTGCAGAAGGGGTTTCAGTGTGTGGGGAAGGGGTTTCAGTGTGTGGGGAAGGTGTTTCAGTGTGTGCGGAAGGGGTTTCAGTGTGTGGGGAAGGGGTTTCAGTGTGTGCGGAAGGGGTTTCAGTGTGTGGGGAAAGTGTTTCAGTATGTGTGGAAGGTTTTCAGTGTGTGGGGAAGGGGTTTCAGTGTTTGGGGAAGGTGTTTCATTGTGTGGGGAAGGGGTTTCAGAGTGTGGGTAATGGTTTCAGTTTGTGGGGAAGGGTTTTTCAGTGAGTGGGGATGGGGTTTCAGAGTGTGGGGAAGGGTTTCAGTGTGTGGGGAAGGGTTTTCAGTGTGTGGGGAAGGGGTTTCAGTGTGTTTGGAAGGGTCATCAGTGTGTGGGGATGTGTTTCAGTGTGTGAAGAAGGGGTTTCAGTGTGTGGGGATGGTGTTTCAGTGTGTGTGTGGAATGTTTTCACTGTGTGCGGAAGTGGTGTGAGTGTGTGGGGAATTGCTTTCAGTGTGTGGGGAAGGTGTTTCAGAGTGTGCGGAAGGGGTTTCAGTGTGTGGGGAAGGGGTTTCAGTGTGTGGGGAAGGTGTTTCAGTGTGTGGGGAAGGGGTTTCAGTGTGTGCGGTAGAGGTTTCAGTGTGTGGGGAAGAAGTTTCAGTTTGTGGGGAAGTTGTTTCAGTGTGTGTGGAAGGGGTTTCAGTCTGTGGGGATGTGGTTTCAGTGTGTGGGGATGTGTTTCAGTGTATGGGAAAGGGGTTTCAGTGTGTGGGGAGGGGTTTCACTGTGTGTGGAAGTGGATTCAGTGTATGGGGAAGGAGTTTCAGTGTGTGGGGAAGGTGTTTCAGTGTGTGGGATGTGGTTTCAGTGTGTGGGGATGTGTTTCAGTGTGTGGGCACGGTGTTTCACTGTGTGGGCATGTGATTCAGTGTGTGGGGAAGGTATGTCAGTGTGTGCGGAAGGGTTTCACTGTGTGGGGAAGGTGTTTCAGTGTGTGCGGAAGGGGTTTCAGTGTGAGCGGAAGGCATTTTAGTGTGTGCTGAATGGGTTTCAGTATGTGGGGAAGGGGTTTCAGTGTGTGGGGAATGTGTTTCAGTGTGTGAGGAAGGGGTTTCTCTGTGTGGGGAAGGTGCTTCAGAGTGTGGGAATGTGTTTCAGTGTTTGGGGAAGGGGTTTCAGTGTGTGGGGAACGGTGTCACTGTGTGCGGAAGGGGTTTTAGTGTGTGGGGAAGGGGTTTCAGTGTGTGGGGAAGGGTTACAGTGTGTGGGGACGGTGTTTCAGTGTGTGGGGAAGGGGTTTCAGTATGTGGGGAATAGTTTCAGTGTTTGCGGAAGTGGTTTCAGTGTGTGGGGAAGGGTTTCAGTGTGTGGGGAATGTTGTAACAGTGTGTGCGGAAGGGGTTTCGGTGTGTGGGGAAGGTGTTTCAGTGTGTGCGGAAGGGTTTTCAATGTGTGGGGAAGGGTTTCAGTGTGTGGGGAAGGGTTTCAGTGTGTGAGGAAGGTGTTTCGGTGTGCGGGGAAGGGGTTTCAGTATGTGGGGAAGGGTTTCACTGAGTGCGGAAGGGTTTTCAGTGTTTGGGCAATGGGTTTCAGTGTGTGGGGAAGGGGTTTCAGTGTGTGTGGAAGGGGTTTCAGTGTGTGGGGAAGGTGTTTCAGTTTGTGGGGAGGGGTTTCAGTGTGTGGGGAAGGGGTTTCAGTGTTTGGGGAAGGGTTACAGTGTGTGCGGAAGTGGTTTCAGTGTGTGGGGAATTTGCTTCAGTGTGTGCGAAAGGGGTTTCAGTGTGTGTGGAAGGGTTTCAGTGTGTGGGGAAGGGTTTCAGTGTGTGGGGAAGGTGTTTCAGTGTGTGGGGAAGGGGTTTCAGTATGTGGGGAAGGGTTTCACTGAGTGCGGAAGGGGTTTCAGTGATTGGGGAAGGGTTTCAGTGTGTGGGGAATGACTTTCAGTGTGTGCGGAAGGGGTTTCAGTGTGTGGGGAAGGGGTTACAGTGTGTGGGGATGGTGTTTCAGTGGATGCGGAATGGGATTCAGTGTGTCAGGAAGCTGTTTCAGTGTGTGGGGAAGGGGTTTCAGTGTATGGGGATGTGTTTCAGTGTGTGGGGAAGGGGTTTCAGTGTGTGGGGAAGGTGTTTCAGTGTGTGTAGAAGGGGTTTCAGTGTGTGGGGAAGGCGTTTCAGTGTGAGGGGAAGGGGTTTCAGTGTGTGTATAAGGGGTTTCAGTGTGTGTGGAAGGGTATTCAGTGTGAGGGGAAGGGGTTTCAGTGTGTGCGGAGGGGTTTTCAGTGTGTGGGATAGGGATTAACTGTGTGCGGAAGGTGTTTCAGTGTGTGTGGAAGGGGTTTCAGTGTGTGGGGAAGGCGTTTCAGTCTGTGGGGAAGGGGTTTCAGAGTGTGGGGAAGGTGTTTCAGTGTGTGCGGAAGGGGTTTCAGTTTCTGCGGAAGGGGTTTCAGTTTCTGCGGAAGGGGTTTCAGTGTGTGGGGAAGGGGTTTCAGTGTGTGGGGAAGATGTTTCACTGTGTGCGGAACGGGTTTCAGTGTGTGGGGAAGGGGATTCTGTGTGTGGGGAAGCTGTTTCATTGTGTGGGGAAGGTGTTTCATTGTGTGTGCAATGGTATTCAGTGTGTGGGGAAGGGGTTTCAGTGTGTGGGGAGGGGGTTTCAGTGTGTGCGATAGGGTTTAACTGTGTGCGGAAGGTGTTTCAGTGTGTGCGGAAGGTGTTTTAGAGTTTGGGGAAGGGGTTTCAGTATGTGGGGTAGGGGTTACAGTGAGTGGGGCAGCGTTTCAGTGTGTGGGGCAGTCTTTCAGTGTGTGGGGAAGGTGTTTCAGTGTTTGGGGAAGGGCTTTCAGTCTGTGGGGAAGGTTTACAGTGTTTGGGGACGGGGTTTCAGTGTGTGGGGAAATGTTTTCACTATGTGGGGAAGAGTTTCAGAGTTTGCGGAAGGGGTTTCAGTGTGTGGGGAAGGGTTTCAGTGTGTGGGGAATGTGTTGCAGTGTTTGCAGATCGGGTGTCAGTGTGTGGGGAAGGTGGTTCAGTGTGTGCGGAAGGGGTTTCAGTGTGTGGGGAAGGGTTTCAGTGTGTGGGGAAGGGTTTCAGTGTGTGTGGAAGGTGTTTCAGTGTGTGTGGAAGGGGTTTGAGTATGTGGGGAAGGATTTCACTGAGTGCGGAAGGGGTTTCAGTGTTTGGGGAAGGGGTTGCAGTGTGTGGGAAAGGTGTTTCAGTGTGTGGGGATGTGTTTCAGTGTGTGGGGAAGGCGTTTCAGTGTGTGGGGATGTGTTTCATTGTGTGGGGAAGGGGTTTCAGTGTGTGGGGAAGGTGTTACAGTGTGTGTGGAAGGAGTTTCAGTGTGTGGGAAAGGTGTTTCAGTGTGTGGGGAAGGGTTTTCAGTGTGTGGGGAAGGTTTTTCAGTGTGTGCGGAAGTGGTTTCAGTTTCTGCGGAAGGTGTTTCAGTGTGTGGGGAAGGGGTTTCAGTGTGTGGGGAAGGTGTTTTATTGTGTGCAGAAGGGGTTTCAGTGTGTGGGGAAGGGGATTCTGTGTGTGGGGAAGTTGTTTCAATGTGTGGGGAAGGTGTTTCATTGTGTGTGGAAGGGTATTCAGTGTGTGGGGAAGGTGTTTCAGTGTGTGGGGAGGGGGTTTCAGTGTGTGGGGTAGGGTTTAACTGTGTGCGGCAGGGGTTTCAGTGCGTGGGGAAGGT
Source organism: Heterodontus francisci (assembly GCF_036365525.1). Taxonomy (NCBI): domain Eukaryota; kingdom Metazoa; phylum Chordata; class Chondrichthyes; order Heterodontiformes; family Heterodontidae; genus Heterodontus; species Heterodontus francisci. Next base: position 107,107 of record NW_027141035.1, read on the forward strand.
GTTTCAGTGTGTGGGGAAGGGGTTTCAGTATGTGGGGTAGGGGTTTCAGTTTGTGGGGAAGGGTTTCAGTGTGTGGGGCAGGGTTTCAGTGTGTGGGGAAGTTGTTTCAGTGTGTGGGGACGGGGTCTCAGTGTTTGGGGAAGGGTTTCACTGTGTGGGGAAGGGGTTTCAGTGTTTGGGGAAGGGTTACAGTGTTTGGGGACGGGGTTTCAGTGTTTGGGGAAGGGGTTTCAGTATGTGGGGAAGGGTTTCAGTGTGTGCGGAAGGCGTTTCAGTGTGTGGGGAAGGGTTTCAGTGTGTGGGGAATGTGTTACAGTGTGTGTGGAAGGGCTTTCAGTGTGTGGGGAAGGTGTTTCAGTGTGTGGGGAAGGTGTTTCAGGGTGTGTGGAAGGGGTTTCAGTGTGTGGGGAAGATGTTTCAGTGTGTGGGGAAGGTTTTCACTTGGTGGTGAAGGGGTATCAGTGCGTGGGGAAGGTGTTTCAGTTTCTGGGGAAGGTATTTCAGTGTGTGGGGAAGGGGTTTCTGTGCATGGCGAAGGTGTTTCAGTGTGTTGGGGAGGTCTTACCGTGTGTGGGAAGGGGTTTCAGTGTGTGGGGAAGGTATTTCAGTGTGTGGGGATGTGTTTCAGTGTGTGGGGAAGGGGTTCAGTGTGTGGGGAAGGTGTTTCAGGGTGTGGGGAAGGCGTTTCAGTGTGTGCGGAATGGGTTTCAGTGTGTGGGGAAGGGGGTGCAGTGTGTGGGGAGGCGTTTCAGTGTGTCGGGGTGTGTTTCAGTGTGTGCGGAAGGGGTTTCAGTTTCTGTGGAAGGTGTTTCAGTGTGTGGGGAAGGGGTTTCAGTGTGTCGGGAAGGTGATTCATTGTGTGCGGAAGGGGTTTCAGTGTGTGGGGAAGGGGATTCTGTGTGTGTGGAAGGTGTTTCATTGTTTGGGGAAGGTTTTTCATTGTGTGTGGAAGGGTATTCAGTGTGTGGGGAAGGGGTTTCAGTGTGTGCGGATGGCGTTTCAGTGTGTTGGGAAGGTGTTACAGTGTGTGGGGAAGGGGTTTCAGTATGTGGGGTAGGGGTTTCAGTGTGTGGGGAAGGGTTTCAGTGTGTGGGGCAGGCTTTCAGAGTGTGGGGAAGGTGTTTCAGTGTGTGGGGAAGGGTTCTCAGTGTGTGTGGAAGGGTTTCAGTGTGTGGGGAAGGGGTTTCAGTGTGTGGGGAAGGGTTGCAGTGTGTGCGGAAGTGGTTTCAGTGTGTGGGGAAGGGCTTCACTGTGTGGGGAAGGGTTTCAGTGTGTGGGGAAGGTGTTTCAGTGTGTGGGGAAGGGGTTTCAGTATGTGGGGAAGGGTTTCACTGAGTGCGGAAGGGGTTTCAGTGATTGGGGAAGGGTTTCAGTGTGTGGGGAATGGGTTTCAGTGTGTGCGGAAGGGGTTTCAGTGTGTGGGGAAAGTGTTTCAGTGTGTGTGGAAGGTTTTCAGTGTGTGGGGAAGGTGTTTCAGTGTGTGGGGAAGGGGTTTCAGTCTGTGGGGAAGGGTTTCACTGAGTGCGGAAGGGGTTTCAGTTATTGGGGAAGGGTTTCAGTGTGTGGGGAAGGGGTTTCAGTGTGTGCGGAAGTGGTTTCAGTGTGTGGGGAAAGTGTTTCAGTGTGTGTGGAAGGTTTTCAGTGTGTGGGGAAGGGGTTTCAGTGTTTGGGGAAGGTGTTTCATTGTGTGGGGAAGGGGATTCAGAGTGTGGGTAATGGTTTCAGTTTGTGGGGAAGGGTTTTTCAGTGAGTGGGGATGGGGTTTCAGAGTGTGGGGAAGGGTTTCAGTGTGTGGGGAAGGGTTTTCAGTGTGTGGGGAAGGGGTTTCAGTGTGTGTGGAAGGGTCATCAGTGTGTGGGGATGTGTTTCAGTGTGTGAAGAAGGGGTTTCAGTGTGTGGGGATGGTGTTTCAGTGTGTGTGTGGAATGTTTTCACTGTGTGCGGAAGTGGTGTCAGTGTGTGGGGAATTGCTTTCAGTGTGTGGGGAAGGTGTTTCAGAGTGTGCGGAAGGGGTTTCAGTGTGTGGGGAAGGGGTTTCAGTGTGTGGGGAAGGTGTTTCAGTGTGTGCGGAAGGGGTTTCAGTGTGTGGGGAAGGAGTTTCAGTTTGTGGGGAAGTTGTTTCAGCGTGTGTGGAAGGGGTTTCAGTCTGTGGGGATGTGGTTTCAGTGTGTGGGGATGTGTTTCAGTGTATGGGGAAGGGGTTTCAGTGTGTGGGGAGGGGTTTCACTGTGTGTGGAAGTGGATTCAGTGTATGGGGAAGGAGTTTCAGTGTGTGGGGAAGGTGTTTCAGTGTGTGGGATGTGGTTTCAGTGTGTGGGGATGTGTTTCAGTGTGTGGGCACGGTGTTTCACTGTGTGGGCATGTGATTCAGTGTGTGGGGAAGGTATGTCAGTGTGTGCGGAAGGGTTTCACTGTGTGGGGAAGGTGTTTCAGTGTGTGCGGAAGGGGTTTCAGTGTGAGCGGAAGGCATTTTAGTGTGTGCGGAATGGGTTTCAGTATGTGGGGAAGGGGTTTCAGTGTGTGGGGAATGTGTTTCAGTGTGTGAGGAAGGGGTTTCTGTGTGTGGGGAAGGTGCTTCAGAGTGTGGGAATGTGTTTCAGTGTTTGGGGAAGGGGTTTCAGTGTGTGGGGAACGGTGTCACTGTGTGCGGAAGGGGTTTTAGTGTGTGGGGAAGGGGTTTCAGTGTGTGGGGAAGGGTTACAGTGTGTGGGGACGGTGTTTCAGTGTGTGGGGAAGGGGTTTCAGTATGTGGGGAATAGTTTCAGTGTTTGCGGAAGTGGTTTCAGTGTGTGGGGAAGGGTTTCAGTGTGTGGGGAATGTTGTAACAGTGTGTGCGGAAGGGGTTTCAGTGTGTGGGGAAGGTATTTCAGTGTGTGCGGAAGGGTTTCAATGTGTGGGGAAGGGTTTCAGTGTGTGGGGAAGGGTTTCAGTGTGTGTGGAAGGTGTTTCGGTGTGCGGGGAAGGGGTTTCAGTATGTGGGGAAGGGTTTCACTGAGTGCGGAAGGGTTTTCAGTGTTTGGGCAATGGGTTTCAGTGTGTGGGGAAGGGGTTTCAGTGTGTGTGGAAGGGGTTTCAGTGTGTGGGGAAGCTGTTTCAGTTTGTGGGGAAGGGTTTCAGTGTGTGGGGAAGGGGTTTCAGTGTTTGGGGAAGGGTTACAGTGTGTGCGGAAGTGGTTTCAGTGTGTGGGGAAGTTGCTTCAGTGTGTGCGAAAGGGGTTTCAGTGTGTGGGGAAGGGTTTCACTGTGTGGGGAAGGGTTTCAGTGTGTGGGGAAGGTGTTTCAGTGTGTGGGGAAGGGGTTTCAGTATGTGGGGAAGGGTTTCACTGAGTGCGGAAGGGGTTTCAGTGATTAGGGAAGGGTTTCAGTGTGTGGGGAAGGGGTTTCAGTGTGTGCGGAAGGGGTTTCAGTGTGTGGGGAAAGTGTTTCAGTGTGTGTGGAAGGTTTTCAGTGTGTGGGGAAGGTGTTTCAGTGTGTGGGGAAGGGGTTTCAGTATGTGGGGAAGGGTTTCACTGAGTGCGGAAGGGGTTTCAGTGATTGGGGAAGGGTTTCAGTGTGTGGGGAAGGGGTTTCAGTGTGTGCGGAAGGGGTTTCAGTGTGTGGGGAAAGTGTTTCAGTTTGTGTGGAAGGTTTTCAGTGTGTGTGGAAGGGGTTTCAGTGTTTGGGGAAGGTGTTTCATTGTGTGGGGAAGGGGTTTCAGAGTGTGGGTAATGGTTTCAGTTTGTGGGGAAGGGTTTTTCAGTGAGTGGGGATGGGGTTTCAGAGTGTGGGGAAGGGTTTCAGTGTGTGGGGAAGGGTTTTCAGTGTGTGGGGAAGGGGTTTCAGTGTTTGGGGAAGGGTCATCAGTGTGTGGGGATGTGTTTCAGTGTGTGAAGAAGTGGTTTCAGTGTGTGGGGAAGGAGTTTCAGTTTGTGGGGAAGTTGTTTCAGTGTGTGTGGAAGGGGTTTCAGTCTGTGGGGATGTGGTTTCAGTGTGTGGGGATGTGTTTCAGTGTGTGGGGAAGGGGTTCAGTGTGTGGGGAGGGGTTTCACTGTGTGTGGAAGTGGTTTCAGTGTATGGGGAAGGATTTTCAGTGTGTGGGGAAGGTGTTTCAGTGGGTGGGATGTGGTTTCAGTGTGTGGGGATGTGTTTCAGTGTGTGGGCACGGTGTTTCACTGTGTGGGGATATGATTCAGTGTGTGGGGAAGGTATGTCAGTGTGTGCGGAAGGGTTTCACTGTGTGGGGAAGGTGTTTCAGTGTGTGCGGAAGGGGTTTCAGTGTGAGCGGAAGGCATTTTAGTGTGTGGGGAATGGGTTTCAGTATGTGGGGAAGGGGTTTCAGTGTGTGGGGAATGTGTTTCAGTGTGTGAGGAAGGGGTTTCTGTGTGTGGGGAAGGTGCTTCAGAGTGTGGGAATGTGTTTCAGTGTTTGGGGAAGGGGTTTCAGTGTGTGGGGAACGGTTTCACTGTGTGCGGAAGGGGATTTAGTGTGTGGGGAAGGGGTTTCAGTGTGTGGGGAAGGGTTACAGTGTGTGGGGACGGTGTTTCAGTGTGTGGGGAAGGGGTTTCAGTATGTGGGGAAGGGTTTCAGTGTTTGCGGAAGTGGTTTCAGTGTGTGGGGAAGGGTGTCAGTGTGTGGGGAATGTTGTAACAGTGTGTGCGGAAGGGGTTTCAGTGTGTGTGGAAGGTGTTTCAGTGTGTGCGGAAGGGGTTTCAATGTGTGGGGAAGGGTTTCAGTGTGTGGGGAAGGGTTTCAGTGTGTGAGGAAGGTGTTTCGGTGTGTGGGGAAGGGGTTTCAGTATGTGGGGAAGGGTTTCACTGAGTGCGGAAGGGTTTTCAGTGTTTGGGCAATGGGTTTCAGTGTGTGGGGAAGGGGTTTCAGTGTGTGTGGAAGGGGTTTCAGTGTGTGGGGAAGGTGTTTCAGTTTGTGGGGAAGGGTTTCAGTGTGTGGGGAAGGGGTTTCAGTGTTTGGGGAAGGTGTTTCATTGTTTGGGGAAGGGGTTTCAGAGTGACGGTAATGGTTTCAGTGTGTGGGGAAGGGGTTTCAGTTAGTGGGGAAGGGGTTTCATTGTGTGGGGAAGGATTTCAGTGTGTGGGGGTGGGTTTTCAGTGTGTGGGGAAGGGGTTTCAGTGTGTGGGGAAGGGGTTTCAGTGTGTGGGGATGTGTTTCAATGTGTGACGAAGGGGTTTCAGTGTGTGGGGATGGGGTTTCAGTGCGTGTGGAAGGTTTTCACTGTGTGTGGAAGGGGTTTCAGTGTGTGGGATGTGTTTCAGTTTGTGGGGAAGGGGTTTCAGTATGTTGGGTTGTGTTTCAGTGTGTGGGGAAGGGGTTTCAGTGTGTGGGGAAGGTGTTACAGTGTGTGTGGAAGGGGTTTCAGTGTGTGGGGAAGGTGTTTCAGTGTGTGGGGAAGGGGTTTCAGTGTGTGGGGAAGATTTTTCAGTGTGTGCGGAAGGAGTTTCTGTTTGTGGGGAAGGTGTTTCAGTGTGTGCGGAAGTGGTTTCGGTGTGTGGGGATGGGGTTTCAGTGTGCGGGGATGTGTTTCACTGTATGGGGAAGGGGTTTCAGTGTGTGGGGAGGTGTTTCACTGTGTGCGGAAGGGGTTTCAGTGTGTGGGGAAGGTGTTTCAGTGTGTGGGGAAGGTGTTTCAGTGTGTGGGAAGGGGTTTCGGTGTGTGGGGATGTGTTTCACTGTGTGGGGAAGGGGTTTCAGTGTGTGGGGATGTGATTCAGTGTGTGGGGAAGGTATTTCAGTGTGTGGGGAAGGGTTTCACTGTGTGGGGAAGGTGTTTCAGTGTGTGCGGAAGGGGTTTCAGTATGTGGGGAAGGGGTTTCAGTGTGTGGGGAATGTTTTTCAGTGTGTGGGCAAGGGGTTTCAGTGTGTGGGGAAGGTTTTTCAGTGTGTGGGAATGTGCTTCAGTGTTTGGGGAAGGGGTTTCAGTGTGTGGGGAAGGGTTTCACTGTGTGCGGAAGGTGTTTCAGTGTGTGGGGAAGGGGTTTCAGTGTGTGGGGAAGGTGTTTCAGTGTGTGGGGAAGGTGTTTCAGTGTGTGTGGAAGGGGTTTCAGTTTGTGGGGAAGGGGTTACAGTGTGTGGGGATGGTGTTTCAGTGTACGCAGAATGGGATTCAGTGTGTCCGGAAGCTGTTTCAGTGTGTGGGGAAGGGGTTTCAGTGTGTGGGGATGTGTTTCAGTGTGTGGGGAAGGGGTTTCAGTGTGTGGGGAAGGTGTTTCAGTGTATGTAGAAGGGGTTTCAGTGTGTGGGGAGGGGGTTTCAGTGTGTGGGATAGGGATTAACTGTGTGCGGAAGGTGTTTCAGTGTGTGTGGAAGGGGTTTCAGTGTGTGGGGAAGGCGTTTCAGTGTGTGGGGAAGGGGTTTCAGTGTGTGGGGAAGGTGTTTCAGTGTTTGCGGAAGGGGTTTCAGTTTCTGCGGAAGGAGTTTCAGTGTGTGGGGAAGGGGTTTCAGTGTGTGGGGAAGGTGTTTCACTGTGTGCGGAAGGGGTTTCAGTGTGTGGGGAAGGGGATTCTGTGTGTGGGGAAGGTGTTTCATTGTGTGGGGAAGGTGTTTCATTGTGTGTGCAAGGGTATTCAGTGTGTGGGGAAGGGGTTTCAGTGTGTGGGGAGGGGGTTTCAGTGTGTGCGATAGGGTTTAACTGTGTGCAGAAGGTGTTTCAGTGTGTGCGGAAGGTGTTTTAGAGTGTGGGAAAGGGGTTTCAGTATGTGGGGTAGGGGTTTCAGTGAGTGGGGCAGCGTTTCAGTGTGTGGGGCAGTCTTTCAGTGTGTGGGGAAGGTGTATCAGTATGTGGGGCAGTCTTTCAGTGTGTGGGGAAGGTGTTTCAGTGTTTGGGGAAGGGCTTTCAGTCTGTGGGGAAGGTTTACAGTGTTTGGGGACGGGGTTTCAGTGTGTGGGGAAGGGGTTTCACTTTGTGGGGAAGAGTTTCAGTGTGTGGGGAATGTGTTGCAGTGTTTGCAGATCGGGTGTCAGTGTGTGGGGAAGGTGGTTCAGTGTGTGTGGAAGGGGTTTCAGTGTGTGGGGAAGGGTTTCAGTGTGTGGGGAAGGGTTTCAGTGTGTGGGGAAGGGTTTCAGTGTGTGTGGAAGGTGTTTCAGTGTGTGTGGAAGGGGTTTGAGTATGTGGGGAAGGATTTTACTGAGTGCGGAAGGGGTTTCAGTGTTTGGGGAAGGAGTTTCAGTGTGTGGGAAAGGTGTTTCAGTGTGTGGGGAATGTGTTTCAGTGTGTGGGGAAGGCGTTTCAGTGTGTGGGGATGTGTTTCAATTTGTGGGGAAGGGGTTTCAGTGTGTGGGGATGTGTTTCAGTGTGTGGGGAAGGGGTTTCAGTGTGTGGGGAAGGTGTTACAGTGTGTGTGGAAGGGGTTTCAGTGTGTGGGGAAGGTGTTTCAGTGTGTGGGGAAGGGTTTTCAGTGTGTGGGGAATGTTTTTCAGTGTGTGCGGAAGTGGTTTCAGTTTCTGCGGAAGGTGTTTCAGTGTGTGGGGAAGGGGTTTCAGTGTGTGGGGAAGGTGTTTCATTGTGTGCAGAAGGGGTTTCAGTGTGTGGGGAAGGGGATTCTGTGTGTGGGGAAGGTGTTACAATGTGTGGGGAAGGTGTTTCATTGTGTGTGGAAGGGTATTCAGTGTGTGGGGAAGGTGTTTCAGTGTGTGGGGAGGGGTTTCAGTGTGTGGGGTAGGGTTTAACTGTGTGCGGCAGGGTTTTCATGGTATGGGGAAGGTGTTTCAGTGTGTGGGGAAGGGGTTTCAGTATGTGGGGTAGGGGTTTCAGTTTGTGGGGAAGGGTTTCAGTGTGTGGGGCAGGGTTTCAGTGTGTGGGGAAGTTGTTTCAGTGTGTGGGGACGGGGTCTCAGTGTTTGGGGAAGGGTTTCAGTGTGTGGGGAAGGGGTTTCAGTGTGTGGGGAAGGGTTACAGTGTGTGGGGACGGGGTCTCAGTGTTTGGGGAAGGGGTTTCAGTATGTGGGGAAGGGTTTCAGTGTGTGCGGAAGGCGTTTCAGTGTGTGGGGAAGGGTTTCAGTGTGTGGGGAATGTGTTACAGTGTGTGTGGAAGGGATTTCAGTGTGTGGGGAAGGTGTTTCAGTGTGTGGGGAAGGTGTTTCAGTGTGTGTGGAAGGGGTTTCAGTGTGTGGGGAAGATGTTTCAGTGTGTGGGGAAGGTATTTCACTGGGTGGTGAAGGGGTATCAGTGTGTGGGGAAGGTGTTTCAGTTTCTGGGGAAGGTATTTCAGTGTGTGGGGAAGGGATTTCAGTGTATGGCGAAGGTGTTTCAGTGTGTTGGGGAGGTCTTACCGTGTGTGGGAAGGGGTTTCAGTGTGTGGGGAAGGTGTTTCAGTGTGTGGGGATGTGTTTCAGTGTGTGCGGAAGGGGTTCAGTGTGTGGGGAAGGTGTTTCAGGGTGTGGGGTTGGGTTTCAGTGTGTGGGGATGGGTTTCAGTGTGTGGGGATGGGTTTCAGTGTGTGCGGAATGGGTTTCAGTGTGTGGGGAAGGTGTTTCTGAGTGTGGGGATGTATTTCAGTGTGTTGGGAAGGGGTTTCAGTGAGTGGGGAAGGGGTTTCAGAGTGTGGGGAAGGGTTTCAGTGTGTGGGGAAGGGGTTTCAGTGTTTGGAGAAGGAGTTTGATTGTGTGGGGAAGGGGTTTCAGAGTGAGGGTCAGGGTTTCAGTGTGTGGGGAAGGGGTTTCAGTGAGTGGGGAAGGGGTTTCACAGTGTGGGAAAGTGTTTCAGTGTTTGGGGAAGGGTTTTCAGTGTGTGGGGAAAGGGGTTCAGTGTGTGGGGAAGGTGTATCAGTGTGTGGGGCAGTCTTTCAGTGTGTGGGGAAGGTGTTTCAGTGTTTGGGGAAGGGCTTTCAGTGTGTGGGGAAGGTTTACAGTGTTTGGGGACGGGGTTTCAGTGTGTGGGGAAGGGGTTTCACTCTGTGGGGAAGAGTTTCAGAGTTTGCGGAAGGGGTTTCAGTGTGTGGGGAAGGGATTCAGTGTGTGGGGAATCTGTTGCAGTGTTTGCAGATCGGGTTTCAGTGTGTGGGGAAGGTGGTTCAGTGTGTGCGGAAGGGGTTTCAGTGTGTGGGGAAGGGTTTCAGTGTGTGGGGAAGGGTTTCAGTGTGTGTTGAAGTTGTTTCAGTGTGTGTGGAAGGGGTTTGAGTATGTGGGGAAGGATTTCACTGAGTGCGGAAGGGGTTTCAGTGTTTGGGGAAGGGGTTTCAGTGTGTGGGAAAGGTGTTTCAGTGTGTGGGGATGTGTTTCAGTGTGTGGGGAAGGCGTTTCAGTGTGTGGGGATGTGTTTCAATTTGTGGGGAAGGGGTTTCAGTGTGTGGGGATGTGTTTCAGTGAGTGGGGAAGGGGTTTCAGTGTGTGGGGAAGGTGTTACAGTGAGTGTGGAAGGGGTTTCAGTGTGTGGGGAAGGTGTTTCAGTGTGTGGGGAAGGGTTTTCAGTGTGTGTGGAAGGGGTTTCAGTGTGTGGGGAAGGTGTTTCAGTGTGTGGGGAAGGGGTTTCAGTGTGTGGGGAAGGTTTTTCAGTGTGTGCGGAAGTGGTTTCAGTTTCTGCGGAAGGTGGTACAGTGTGTGGGGAAGGGGATTCAGTGTGTGCGGAAGTGGTTTCAGTGTGTGCGGTAGAGGTTTCAGTGTGTGGGGAAGGAGTTCCTGTTTGTGGGGAAGGTGTTTCAGTGTGTGCGGAAGTGGTTTCGGTGTGTGGGGATGGGGTTTCAGTGTGTGGGGATGTGTTTCAGTGTATGGGGAAGGGGTTTCAGTGTGTGGGGAGGGGTTTCACTGTGTGCGGAAGGGGTTTCAGTGTGTGGGGAAGGTGTTTCAGTGTGTGGGGAAGGTGTTTCAGTGTGTGGGGATGTGATTCAGTGTGTGGGGAAGGTATTTCAGTGTGTTGGGAAGGGTTTCACTGTGTGGGGAAGGTGTTTCAGTGTGTGCGGAAGGGGTTTCAGTATGTGGGGAAGGGGTTTCAGTGTGTGGGGAATGTGTTTCAGTGTTTGGGCAAGGGGTTTCAGTGTGTGGGGAAGGTGTTTCAGTGTGTGGGAATGTGCTTCAGTGTTTGGGGAAGGGGTTTCAGTGTGTGGGGAAGGGTTTCACTGTGTGCGGAAGGTGTTTCAGTGTGTGGGGAAGAGGTTTCAGTGTGTGGGGAAGGTGTTTCAGTGTGTGTGGAAGGGGTTTCAGTGTGTGGGGAAGGGGTTACAGTGTGTGGGGATGGGGTTTCAGTGTATGCGGAAGGGGATTCAGTGTGTCCGGAAGCTGTTTCAGTGTGTGGGGAAGGAGTTTCAGTGTGTGGGGATGTGTTTCTGTGTGTGGGGAAGGGGTTTCAGTGTGTGGGGAAGGTGTTTCTGTGTGTGTTGAAGGGGTTTCAGTGTGTGGGGAAGGCGTTTCAGTGTGAGGGGAAGGGGTTTCAGTGTGTGTAGAAGGGGTTTCAGTGTGTGTGGAAGGGTATTCAGTGTGAGGGGAAGGGGTTTCAGTGTGTGGGGAGGGGGTTTCAGTGTGTGGGATAGGGATTAACTGTGTGCGGAAGGTGTTTCAGTGTGTGTGGAAGGGGTTTCAGTGTGTGGGGAAGGCGTTTCAGTGTGTGGGGAAGGGGTTTCAGTGTGTGGGGAAGGTGTTTTAGTGTGTGCGGAAGGGGTTTCAGTTTCTGCGGAAGGTGTTTCAGTGTGTGGGGAAGGGGTTTCAGTGTGTGGGGAAGGTGTTTCACTGTGTTCGGAAGGGGTTTCAGTGTGTGGGGAAGGGGATTCTGTGTGTGGGGAAGGTGTTTCATTGTGTGGGGAAGGTGTTTCATTGTGTGTGCAAGGGTATTCAGTGTGTGGGGAAGGGGTTTCAGTGTGTGGGGAGGGGGTTTCAGTGTGTGCGATGGGGTTTAACTGTGTGCGGAAGGTGTTTCAGTGTGTGCGGAAGGTGTTTTAGAGTGTGGGGAAGGGGTTTCAGTATGTGGGGTAGGGGTTTCAGTGAGTGGGGAAGCGTTTCAGTGTGTGGGGAAGGTGTATCAGTGTGTGGGGCAGTCTTTCAGTGTGTGGGGAAGGTGTTTCAGTGTTTGGGGAAGGGCTTTCAGTGTGTGGGGAAGGTTTACAGTGTTTGTGGAAGGGGTTTCAGTGTGTGGGGAAGGGTTTCAGTGTGTGGGGAATGTGTTGCAGTGTTTGCAGATCGGGTTTCAGTGTGTGGGGAAGGTGGTTCAGTGTGTGCGGAAGGGGTTTAACTGTGTGCTGCAGGGGTTTCAGTGAGTGGGGAAGGTGTTTCAGTGTGTGGGGAAGGGGTTTCAGTATGTGGGGTAGGGGTTTCAGTGTGTGGGGAAGGGTTTCAGTGTGTGGGGAAGGTGTTTCATTGTGTGCAGAAGGGGTTTCAGTGTGTGGGGAAGGGGATTCTGTGTGTGGGGAAGGTGTTACAATGTGTGGGGAAGGTGTTTCATTGTGTGTGGAAGGGTATTCAGTGTGTGGGGAAGGTGTTTCAGTGTGTGGGGAGGGGGTTTCAGTGTGTGGGGTAGGGTTTAACTGTGTGCGGAAGGGTTTTCAGTGTATGGGGAAGGTGTTTCAGTGTGTGAGGCAGGGTTTCAGTGTGTGGGGAAGTTGTTTCAGTGTGTGGGGACGGGGTCTCAGTGTTTGGGGAAGGGTTTCAGTGTGTGGGGAAGGGGTTTCAGTGTGTGGGGAAGGGTTACGGTGTGTGGGGACGGGGTTTCAGTGTTTGGGGAAGGGGTTTCAGTATGTGGGGAAGGGTTTCAGTGTGTGCGGAAGGCGTTTCAGTGTGTGGGGAAGGGTTTCAGTGTGTGGGGAATGTGTTACAGTGTGTGTGGAAGGGATTTCAGTGTGTGGGGAAGGTGTTTCAGTGTTTGGGGAAGGTGTTTCAGTGTGTGTGGATGGGTTTCAGTGTGTGGGGAAGATGTTTCAGTGTGTGGGGAAGGTATTTCACTGGGTGGTGAAGGGGTATCAGTGTGTGGGGAAGGTGTTTCAGTTTCTGGGGAAGGTATTTCAGTGTGTGGGGAAGGGATTTCAGTGTATGGCGAAGGTGTTTCAGTGTGTTGGGGAGGTCTTACCGTGTGTGGGAAGGGGTTTCAGTGTGTGGGGAAGGTGTTTCAGTGTGTGGGGATGTGTTTCAGTGTGTGCGGAAGGGGTTCAGTGTGTGGGGAAGGTGTTTCAGGGTGTGGGGTTGGGTTTCAGTGTGTGGGGATGGGTTTCAGTGTGTGGGGATGGGTTTCAGTGTGTGCAGAATGGGTTTCACTGTGTGGGGAAGGTGTTTCTGAGTGTGGGGATGTATTTCAGTGTGTTGGGAAGGCGTTTCAGTGAGTGGGGAAGGGGTTTCAGAGTGTGGGGAAGGGTTTCAGTGTGTGGGGAAGGGGTTTCAGTGTTTGGAGAAGGAGTTTGATTGTGTGGGGAAGGGGTTTCAGAGTGAGGGTCAGGGTTTCAGTGTGTGGGGAAGGGGTTTCAGTGAGTGGGGAAGGGGTTTCACAGTGTGGGAAAGTGTTTCAGTGTTTGGGGAAGCGTTTTCAGTGTGTGGGGTAAGGGTTTCAGTGTGTGGGGAAGGTGTATCAGTGTGTGGGGCAGTCTTTCAGTGTGTGGGGAAGGTGTTTCAGTGTTTGGGGAAGGGCTTTCAGTGTGTGGGGAAGGTTTACAATGTTTGGGGACGGGGTTTCAGTGTGTGGGGAAGGGGTTTCACTCTGTGGGGAAGAGTTTCAGAGTTTGCGGAAGGGGTTTCAGTGTGTGGGGAAGGGTTTCAGTGTGTGGGGAATGTGTTGCAGTGTTTGCAGATCGGGTTTCAGTGTGTGGGGAAGGTGGTTCAGTGTGTGCGGAAGGGGTTTCAGAGTGTGTTGAAGTTGTTTCAGTGTGTGTGGAAGGGGTTTGAATATGTGGGGAAGGATTTCACTGAGTGCGGAAGGGGTTTCAGTGTTTGGGGAAGGGGTTTCAGTGTGTGGGAAATGTGTTTCAGTGTGTGGGGATGTGTTTCAGTGTGTGGGGAAGGCGTTTCAGTGTGTGGGGATGTGTTTCAATTTGTGGGGAAGGGGTTTCAGTGTGTGGGGATGTGTTTCAGTGTGAGGGAAAGGGGTTTCAGTGTGTGGGGAAGGTGTTACAGTGTGTGTGGAAGGGGTTTCAGTGTGTGGGGAAGGTGTTTCAGTGTGTGGGGAAGGGTTTTCAGTGTGTGTGGAAGGGGTTTCAGTGTGTGGCGAAGGTGTTTCAGTGTGTGGGGAAGGGGTTTCAGTGTGTGGGGAAGGTTTTTCAGTGTGTGCGGAAGTGGTTTCAGTTTCTGCGGAAGGTGGTACAGTGTGTGGGGAAGGGGATTCAGTGTGTGCGGAAGTGGTTTCAGTGTGTGCGGTAGAGGTTTCTGTGTGTGGGGAAGGAGTTTCTGTTTGTGGGGAAGGTGTTTCAGTGTGTGCGGAAGTGGTTTCGGTGTGTGCGGATGGGGTTTCAGTGTGTGGGGATGTGTTTCAGTGTATGGGGAAGGGGTTTCAGTGTGTGGGGAGGGGTTTCACTGTGTGCGGAAGGGGTTTCAGTGTGTGGGGAAGGTGTTTCAGTGTGTGGGGAAGGTGTTTCAGTGTGTGGGAAGGGGTTTCAGTGTGTGGGGATGTGTTTCAGTGTGTGGGGAAGGGGTTTCAGTGTGTGGGGATGTGATTCAGTGTGTGGGGAAGGTATTTCAGTGTGTTGGGAAGGGTTTCACTGTGTGGGGAAGGTGTTTCAGTGTGTGGGGAAGGGGTTTCAGTATGTGGGGTAGGGGTTTCAGTGAGTGGGGAAGCGTTTCAGTGTGTGGAGCAGTCTTTCAGTGTGTGGGGAAGGTGTATCAGTGTGTGGGGCAGTCTTTCAGTGTGTGGGGAAGGTGTTTCAGTGTTTGGGGAAGGGCTTTCAGTGTGTGGGGAAGGTTTACAGTGTTTGTGGAAGGGGTTTCAGTGTGTGGGGAAGGGTTTCAGTGTGTGGGGAATGTGTTGCAGTGTTTGCAGATCGGGTTTCAGTGTGTGGGGAAGGTGGTTCAGTGTGTGCGGAAGGGGTTCAACTGTGTGCTGCAGGGGTTTCAGTGTGTGGGGAAGGTGTTTCAGTGTGTGGGGAAGGGGTTTCAGTATGTGGGGTAGGGGTTTCAGTGAGTGGGGAAGCGTTTCAGTGTGTGGGGCAGTCTTTCAGTGTGTGGGGAAGGTGTATCAGTGTGTGGGGCAGTCTTTCAGTGTGTGGGGAAGGTGTTTCAGTGTTTGGGGAAGGTCTTTCAGTGTGTGGGGAAGGTTTACAGTGTTTGTGGAAGGGGTTTCAGTGTGTGGGGAAGGGTTTCAGTGTGTGGGGAATGTGTTGCAGTGTTTGCAGATCGGGTTTCAGTGTGTGGGGAAGGTGGTTCAGTGTGTGCGGAAGGGGTTTAACTGTGTGCTGCAGGGGTTTCAGTGTGTGGGGAAGGTGTTTCAGTGTGTGGGGAAGGGGTTTCAGTATGTGGGGTAGGGGTTTCAGTTTGTGGGGAAGGGTTTCAGTGTGTGGGGCAGGGTTTCAGTGTGTGGGGAAGTTGTTTCAGTGTGTGGGGACGGGGTCTCAGTGTTTGGGGAAGGGTTTCAGTGAGTGGGGAAGGGGTTTCAGTGTGTGGGGAAGGGTTACAGTGTGTGGGGACGGGGATTCAGTGTTTGGGGAAGGGGTTTCAGTATGTGGGGAAGGGTTTCAGTGTGTGCGGAAGGCGTTTCAGTGTTTGGGGAAGGGCTTTCAGTGTGTGGGGAAGGTTTACAGTGTTTGGGGACGGGGTTTCAGTGTGTGGGGAAGGGGTTTCACTATGTGGGGAAGAGTTTCAGAGTTTGCGGAAGGGGTTTCAGTGTGTGGGGAAGGGTCTCAGTGTGTGGGGAATTTGTTGCAGTGTTTGCAGATCGGGTTTCAGTGTGTGGGGAAGGTGGTTCAGTGTGTGCGGAAGGGGTTTCAGTGTGTGGGGAAGGGTTTCAGTGTGTGGGGAAGGGTTTCAGTGTGTGTGGAAGGTGTTTCAGTGTGTGTGGAAGGGGTTTGAGTATGTGGGGAAGGTTTTCACTGAGTGCGGAAGGGGTTTCAGTGTTTGGGGAAGGGGTTTCAGTGTGTGGGAAAGGTGTTTCAGTGTGTGGGGATGTGTTTCAGTGTGTGGGGAAGGCGTTTCAGTGTGTGGGATGTGTTTCAATTTGTGGGGAAGGGGTTTCAGTGTGTGGGGATGTGTTTCAGTGTGTGGGGAAGGGGTTTCAGTGTGTGGGGAAGGTGTTACAGTGTGTGTGGAAGGGGTTTCAGTGTGTGGGGAAGGTGTTTCCGTGTGTGGGGAAGGGTTTTCAGTGTGTGTGGAAGGGGTTTCAGTGTGTGGGGAAGGTGTTTCAGTGTGTGGGGAAGGGGTTTCAGTGTGTGGGGAAGGGTTTTCAGTGTGTGCGGAAGTGGTTTCAGTTTCTGCGGAAGGTGGTACAGTGTGTGGGGAATGGGATTCAGTGTGTGCGGAAGTGATTTCAGTGTGTGCGGCAGAGGTTTCAGTGTGTGGGGAAGGAGTTTCTGTTTGTGGGGAAGGTGTTTCAGTGTGTGCGGAAGTGGTTTTGGTGTGTGGGGATGGGGTTTCAGTGTGTGGGGATGTGTTTCAGTGTATGGGGAAGGGGTTTCAGTGTGTGGGGAGGGGTTTCACTGTGTGCGGAAGGGGTTTCAGTGTGTGGGGAAGGTGTTTCAGTGTGTGGGGAAGGTGTTTCAGTGTGTGGGAAGGGGTTTCAGTGTGTGGGGATGTGTTTCACTGTGTGGGGAAGGGGTTTCAGTGTGTGGGGATGTGATTCAGTGTGTGGGCAAGGGGTTTCAGTGTGTGGGGAATGTGTTTCAGTGTGTGGGCAAGGGGTTTCAGTGTGTGGGGAAGGTGTTTCAGTGTGTGGGAATGTGCTTCAGTGTTTGGGGAAGGGGTTTCAGTGTGTGGGGAAGGGTTTCACTGTGTGCGGAAGGTGTTTCAGTGTGTGGGGAAGGGGTTTCAGTGTGTGGGCAAGGGGTTTCAGTGTGTGGGGAATGTGTTTCAGTGTGTGGGCAAGGGGTTTCAGTGTGTGGGGAAGCTGTTTCAGTGTGTGGGAATGTGCTTCAGTGTTTGGGGAAGGGGTTTCAGTGTGTGGGGAAGGGTTTCACTGTGTGCGGAAGGTGTTTCAGTGTGTGGGGAAGGGGTTTCAGTGTGTGGGGAAGGTGTTTCAGTGTGTGTGGAAGGGGTTTCAGTGTGTGGGGAAGGGGTTACAGTGTGTGGGGATGGTGTTTCAGTATATGCGGAAGGGGATTCAGTGTGTCCAGAAGCTGTTTCAGTGTGTGGGGAAGGGGTTTCAGTGTGTGGGGATGTGTTTCAGTGTGTGGGGAAGGGGTTTCAGTGTGTGGGGAAGGTGTTTCAGTGTGTGTAGAAGGGGTTTCAGTGTGTGGGGAAGGCGTTTCAGTGTGAGGGGAAGGGGTTTCAGTGTGTGTAGAAGGGGTTTCAGTGTGTGTGAAAGGGTATTCAGTGTGAGGGGAGGGGGTTTCAGTGTGTGGGATAGGGATTAACTGTGTGCGGAAGGTGTTTCAGTGTGTGTGGAAGGGGTTTCAGTGTGTGGGGAAGGTGTTTCAGTGTGTGCGGAAGGGGTTTCAGTGTGTGGGGAAGGGGTTTCAGTGTGTGGGGAAGGTGTTTCAGTGTGTGCGGAAGGGGTTTCAGTTTCTGCGGAAGGTGTTTCAGTGTGTGGGGAAGGGGTTTCAGTGTGTGGGGAAGATGTTTCACTGTGTGCGGAAGGGGTTTCAGTGTGTGGGGAAGGGGATTCTGTGTGTGGGGAAGGTGTTTCATTGTGTGGGGAAGGTGTTCCATTGTGTGTGCAAGGGTATTCAGTGTGTGGGGAAGGGGTTTCAGTGTGTCGGGAGGGGTTTCAGTGTGTGCGATGGGGTTTAACTGTGTGCAGAAGGTGTTTCAGTGTGTGCGGAAGGTGTTTTAGAGTGTGGGGAAGGGGTTTCAGTATGTGGGGTAGGGGTTTCAGTGAGTGGGGAAGCGTTTCAGTGTGTGGGGCAGTCTTTCAGTGTGTGGGGAAGGTGTATCAGTGTGTGGGGCAGTCTTTCAGTGTGTGGGGAAGGTGTTTCAGTGTTTGGGGAAGGGCTTTCAGTGTGTGGGGAAGGTTTACAGTGTTTGGGGACGGGGTTTCAGTGTGTGGGGAAGGGGTTTCACTATGTGGGGAAGAGTTTCAGAGTTTGCGGAAGGGGTTTCTGTGTGTGGGGAAGGGTTTCAGTGTGTGGGGAAGGGTTTCAGTGTGTGGGGAAGGGTTTCAGTGTGTGTGGAAGGTGTTTCAGTGTGTGTGGAAGGGGTTTGAGTATGTGGGGAAGGTTTTCACTGAGTGCGGAAGGGGTTTCAGTGTTTGGGGAAGGGGTTTCAGTGTGTGGGAAAGGTGTTTCAGTGTGTGGGGATGTGTTTTAGTGTGTGGGGAAGGCGTTTCAGTGTGTGGGGATGTGTTTCAATTTGTGGGGAAGGGGTTTCAGTGTGTGGGGATGTGTTTCAGTGTGTGGGAAAGGGGTTTCAGTGTGTGGGGAAGGTGTTACAGTGTGTGTGGAAGGGGTTTCAGTGTGTGGGGAAGGTGTTTCAGTGTGTGGGGAAGGGTTTTCAGTGTGTGGGGAAGGTTTTTCAGTGTATGCGGAAGTGGTTTCAGTTTCTGCGGAAGGTGTTTCAGTGTTTGGGGAAGGGGTTTCAGTGTGTGGGGAAGGTGTTTCATTGTGTGCAGAAGGGGTTTCAGTGTGTGGGGAAGGGGATTCTGTGTGTGGGGAAGGTGTTTCATTGTGTGGGGAAGGTGTTTCATTGTGTGTGGAAGGGTATTCAGTGTGTGGGGAAGGTGTTTCAGTGTGTGGGGAGA